>NW_020266244.1:0-1736 GCF_003255815.1 Theropithecus gelada | reverse complement strand
GGACTGGAAAACCACCTTCACCGTGGCGCAGAATGAGCGCTTCGATGAGGACTATGCAGAGAAGATGGCAGGCTGCAGCCTCAGCTTCCGCTCTGAGCTGTGAGGGGCTCCTGGGGTCACTGCTGAGGGAGTGTGCGAATCAAGCCTGACCAAGCGGCTCAAGAATAAAGTATGATTTGTGTTCAATGCAGAGTCTCCATTTTAAGCCAAGAGAAACCATGAACTGAAAGAGTGATCACCCACTGTGGCCAAATACGGCCACCTTCCCACTCCAGCTCCCCAACTTGCCCTATTTGGAGAGGGGAGAGGGTCTGGAGAAGTAAAACCCAGGAGACGAGTGGAGGAGGAATGTCTGTTTAATCCCAGCACATCCTCTGCTGTCCTGCCTGCCCTGTGTCGTTGGGGGATGGTGAGTCCGCCGGGCAGCGTCACTTTTTCTTGGGCTCCTTACAAGCCACCACGTACCTCTGAGCCACATTGAGGGGAGGGGAATAGCCGTCTGCATAGGAGGTGTCTTCAAACAGGACCGAGTAGTCATCCTGGGGCTGTGGGGCAGGCAGACAGGAGGGCTGCTCAGAGAGCCCCAGTCCAGGACAGGCACCCCCTTCTCCCAGCCTAGACCACAGGAGCCTCTGGGCCGTGGACTCTCAGCCACTCTCATCATCCTTCACTCTGGGGTCAAGATGTCTTGGCCCAGTCCCTGCTGCTACACAGCTCTTTTCTCAGTGGCTGGAGACCCAGGGCAGTGAAAAGGGTCGGGAGAGGAAGGGGCGCTGACTCCCTTCCTAATGGGGCCATAGCTGGAGGGTCTGCTGCCTTTCAGGGACCCAGGGCAACTCAGATGGTGGCAGGTAGGGATCCTAGCCTCAGGTGGCTTGTGTCCCATGTCACCAGGAGCACAAGGGGGTAGGAGCCTGGGGCTCAGGGCAGGAGCTTCCCATCTCAGAGCTAGTTCTCCTAGGAATGCAGAAAGGGAGTTGCTGACTCAGGGCTTGCCAAGACTGCCAGGGGTTGCAAGGGGATGGTGACCTTTGGGGCTGGAGTGGAAGAGGGAGGGCAGCTGGTGGGTGCTGTCAGCTTGGAGCCTGTGAGATGAGGACAAGGGGAGGGAGGGGGGAGAGGACCCCTCATCTGTCTGATCAGCCTGTTCCTGACATCACCCATGGCGTCTCCCATGGAGGCTGGTTTACCCGCTGTGGGGGTGCGTGGATCAGGGCACGGTAGAAGCAGGTGGTCTGGGGATATAAGGCCAGCACGAGCTGCTCCTTCTGAAACAAGGCCTCAGGGTCCGTCTCTGGGTTGGCCTTCCACTGGGGCAGCGGGATGACACGGCGCCGGCTCAGGGTGTGTCTCCTGGGAGAAGAGGGGCTTATATCAACATGTGGCCAGGTGGGGATGCTCCTTCCCAGCCATTAGGCTGCCCCCAGGCTCCGTGCCCTACCCTGGCCTAGACACTCACTCTTTGCCTTCTTCATCGATGTCGTCTACCTCATACCTGTGGACAAAAGGAGGAAAACGCTGGATGCAGCCAGGGGTGCAGTGCCTGTCGGGGAGTGAGGATGGGGGAGGACCTGGTGCTCCTTGCACAGTTGGCCTCTGGGGAGCACCCTCTGGGGAGCTTTTCTCCTGCTGTGCAGACGGGAAGCGGAGCGGCAGCCCAGGCAAGTTCGGTGACCAGAAAGCAGCCCTGGGGCTGGTGTCACTCACTTGTTGGTGGCATGGCTGTAACTGACCAC
>NW_020266243.1:0-1736 GCF_003255815.1 Theropithecus gelada | reverse complement strand
ACTGTAGCCTTGTAGTATAGTTTGAAGTCAGGTAGCGTGATGCCTCCAGCTTTGTTCTTTTGACTTAGGATTGTCTTGGAGATGCGGGCTCTTTTTTGGTTCCATATGAACTTTAAAGCAGTTTTTTCCAATTCTGTGAAGAAAGTCATTGGTAGCTTGATGGGGATGGCATTGAATCTATAAATTACCTTGGGCAGTATGGCCATTTTCACGATATTGATTCTTCCTATCCATGAGCATGGTATGTTCTTCCATTTGTTTGTGTCCTCTTTTATTTCACTGAGCAGTGGTTTGTAGTTCTCCTTGAAGAGGTCCTTTACATCCCTTGTAAGTTGGATTCCTAGGTATTTGATTCTCTTTGAAGCAATTGTGAATGGAAGTTCATTCATGATTTGGCTCTCTGTTTGTCTGTTACTAGTGTATAAGAATGCTTGTGATTTTTGCACATTAATTTTGTATCCTGAGACTTTGCTGAAGTTGCTTATCAGCTTAAGGAGATTTTGGGCTGAGACAATGGGGTTTTCTAAATATACAATCATGTCATCTGCAAAGAGGGACAATTTGACTTCTTCTTTTCCTAACTGAATACCCTTGATTTCTTTCTCTTGCCTGATTGCCCTAGCCAGAACTTCCAACACTATGTTGAATAGGAGTGGTGAGAGAGGGCATCCCTGTCTTGTGCCAGTTTTCAAAGGGAATTTTTCCAGTTTTTGCCCATTCAGTATGATATTGGCTGTGGGTTTGTCATAAATAGCTCTTATTATTTTGAGGTACGTTCCATCAATACCGAATTTATTGAGCGTTTTTAGCATGAAGGGCTGTTGAATTTTGTCAAAAGCCTTTTCTGCATCTATTGAAATAATCATGTGGTTCTTGTCTTTGGTTCTGTTTATATGCTGGATTATGTTTATTGATTTGCGAATGTTGAACCAGCCTTGCATCCCAGGGATGAAGCCCACTTGATCATGGTGGATAAGCTTTTTGATGTGTTGCTGAATCCGGTTTGCCAGTATTTTATTGAGGATTTTTGCATCGATGTTCATCAGGGATATTGGTCTAAAATTCTCTTTTTTTGTTGTGTCTCTGCCAGGCTTTGGTATCAGGATGATGTTGGCCTCATAAAATGAGTTAGGGAGGATTCCCTCTTTTTCTATTGATTGGAATAGTTTCAGAAGGAATGGTACCAACTCCTCCTTGTACCTCTGGTAGAATTCAGCTGTGAATCCATCTGGTCCTGGACTTTTTTTGGTTGGTAGGCTATTAATTATTGCCTCAATTTCAGAGCCTACTATTGGTCTATTCAGGGATTCAACTTCTTCCTGGTTTAGTCTTGGAAGAGTGTAAGTGTCCAGGAAATTATCCATTTCTTCTAGATTTTCCAGTTTATTTGCGTAGAGGTGTTTATAGTATTCTCTGATGGTAGTTTGTATTTCTGTGGGGTCGGTGGTGATATCCCCTTTTTCATTTTTAATTGCGTCGATTTGATTCTTCTCTCTTTTCTTCTTTATTAGTCTTGCTAGTGGTCTGTCAATTTTGTTGATCTTTTCAAAAAACCAACTCCTGGATTCATTGATTTTTTGGAGGGTTTTTTGTGTCTCTATCTCCTTCAGTTCTGCTCTGATCTTAGTTATTTCTAGCCTTCTGCTAGCTTTCGAATGTGTTTGCTCTTGCTTCTCTAGTTCTTTTAATTGCGATGTTAGAGTGTCAATTTTAGATCTTTCCTGCTTTCTCTTGTG
>NW_020266242.1:0-1736 GCF_003255815.1 Theropithecus gelada | reverse complement strand
AATCAGATTGTGACATGCCACGAAAAGTGGATTTCATACAACAGCCAGCTCAGTGGCTGGACTGAGAAGAAGCTCCAAACCACTTCCCAAGGTCAAACTTGCACCAATAAAAGGTCATGGTCACTGTTTGGTGGTCAGCTGCCTGTCTTCTGATCCACTACAGTTTTTGAATCCTGGTGAAATTATTACATCCGAGATGTATGCCAAGCTAATCGAAGAGATACACGGAAAACTGCAGCACCTGGAGCCGGCACTGGTCAACAGGAAGGGCCCAGATCTCCACAACGCCTGACCACATGTCATACAACCAGGGCTTCAAAAGTTGAACAAACTGGGCTATGAAGTTTTGCCTCATCTGCCGTATTTATCTGACCTCTTGCCAACCAACTACCACTTCTTTAAGCATCTTGACAACTTTTTGCAGGGAAAACAAGTACACAACCAGCAGGATGCAGAAAATGCTTTTCAAGAGTTCATCCAACCCTGAAAGCACAGAATAAACAAGTTTATTTCTCATTGGCAAAAATGTATTCATTGTAATGGTTTCTTTTTTTTTTCTTTTTCTTTCTTTCTTTTTTTTTTTTTTTTTTTTTTTTTTTGACAGAGTCTCACTCTGTCACCCACGCCAGAGTGCAAAGGTGCAATCTCGGCTCACCGCAACTTCTGCTTCCTGGATTCAAGAAATTCTCCTGCCTCAGCCTCTTGAGTAGCTGGGATTACAGGCACATGCCACCACTCCTGGCTACTTTTTGTCTTTTTAGTAGAGACGGGATTTCACCATGTTGGTCAGGCTGGTCTCAAACTCCTGACCTCCTGATCTGCCTGCCTCAGCCTCCCAAAGTGCTGGGATTACAGGCGTGAGCCACTGTGCCCAGCCCATTGTAATGGGTTCTATTTTGATTAATAAAGATGTGTTGCAGCCTAGTTATACAAATTTAAAATTCATGGTCCAAAACCACAATTACTTTTGCACCAACCTAATAATTTAAGAATTAAAAGAAGCCTTTATATTAGAGAGCCCATGGATGATAAAATCATAAAGAATATTACAATCTCCATTACCCACAAACTTGGTAACTTAGACCAACTGGATGAATTAAAAGACACAATCTATTAATACTAAAACACAGGAGAAATAGGTAATCTATATATATTGATATCTATTAATAAAATGGAATCAATACCTAATAAAGTGCCGAGACGGGTGGATCGCGAGGTCAGGAGATCGAGACCAGCCTGGCTAACACGGTGAAACCCCGTCTCTACTAAAAAATACGAAAAACTAGCTGGGCGAGGTGGCGGGCGCCTGTAGTCCCAGCTACTCGGGAGGCTGAGGCAGGAGAATGGCGTGAACCTGGGAGGCGGAGCTTGCAGTGAGCTGAGATCTGGCCACTGCACTCCAGCCTGGGCGACAGAGCCAGACTCCGTCTCAAAAAAAAAAAAAAGAAAAAGAAAAAGAAAACTTATATATTCCATAAATCTGACATTCTGTCATATTATTCTAACTGGTGGGATTCAGGGATTTCCATTTTGATAAGAACATCGGTGAGTCTCACACACTTAATTTTAGTGCTCATTGGTCAGAAAAGCCATGTCCACTATAGGATACTGCAGAGCGATGCGTTATGGAGAATTTAGGCAAGATAATAGGATTTTCAGAGTTAAAGGAAGACAACCTGACTTACGTATAGTAATTCCTCATAATATCATAGGGGATACCATATTTAAACTTTGGG
>NW_020266241.1:0-1736 GCF_003255815.1 Theropithecus gelada | reverse complement strand
AAATATCACTTTGCCAATTCCACAAGAACTGTCTTAGCGAAAGGCTTCTTGAGGCGAAAGCTGTAACTCTGTGAGATGATTTCACAGAACACGAAGAAGTTTCTCAGAAAGCTTCTTTCTCTTTGTTATCGGAGGATATTTCCTTTGGCCCTATAGTCTTCAAAGGGATCCGAAATATCTGTTCTCAGATTCCATAGAAATAAGGCTAGCAAAGAGATCCACGAAATACTGATGTAACTCTGTGAGTGGAAGTCACACATCACAGAGCAGTTTCTCAGAAAACTTCTTCCCAGATTTCATCTGAGGATATTTCCTTTTTCGCCGTAGCCCTCTATGGGCTTCCAAATATCACTTTGCCAATTCCACAAGAACTGTGTTAGCGAAATGCTTCTTGAGGGGAAAGCTGTAACTCTGTGAGATGATTTCACAGAACACAAAGAAGTTTCTCAGAAAGCTTCTTTCTCTTTGTTATCGGAGGATATTTCCTTTGGCCCTATAGTCTTCAAAGGGATCGGAAATATCTGTTCCCAGATTCCACAGAAATAAGGCTAGCAAAGAGATCCACGAAACACAGTTGTAACTCTGTGAGATGAATTAACAGAACACTAAGCAGTTTCTCAGAAAGCTTCTTTCCAGATTTCATCTGAGGATATTTCCTTTTTCACCATAGCCCTCTCTGGGTTTCCAACTATCACTTTGCCAATTCCACAAGAACTGTCATAGCGAAAGGCTTCTAGAACAGAAAGCTGTAAATCTGTGAGATAATTTCCTAAAACACAAAGAAGTTTCTCAGAAAGCTTCTTTCTCTTTCTTATCGGAGGATATTTCCTTTGGCCCTATAGTCTTCCAAGAGATCTGAAATATCTGTTCTCAGATACCACTGAAATAAGGCTAGCAAAGAGATGCACGAAAAACAGAAGTAACTCTGTGAGATGTATTAAGAGAACACTGAGCACTTTCTCAGAAAGCTTCTTTCCAGATTTCATCTGATGATATTTCCTTTTTCACCATGGCCCTCTATGGGCTTCCAAATATCACTTTGCCAATTCCACAAGAACTGTATTAGCGAAAGGCTTCTTGACAGGAAACCTGTAACTCTCTGAGAGGATTTCACAGAACACAAAGAATTTTCTCAGAAAGCTTCTTTCTCTTTGTTATCGGAGGATATTTCCTTTGGCCCTAAAATCTTCAATGGGATCCGAAATATCTGTTCTCGGATTCCACAGAAATAAGGCGGGCAAAGAGATGCACGAAATACAGACGTAACTCAGTGAGATAAATTAGCAGAACACTACGCACTTTCTCAGAAAGCTTTTTTCTCTTTGTTATCGGAGGATATTTCCTTTGGCCCTATAGTCTTCAAAGGGATCGGAAATATCTGTTCTCAGATTCCACAGAAATAAGGCTAGCAAAGAGATACAAGAAATACAGATGTAACTCTGTGAGTAGAAGTCACACACGACAGAGCAGTTTCTCAGAAAGCTTCTTTCCAGATTTCATCTGAGGATATTTCCTTTTTCACCGTAGCCCTATAAGGGCTTCCAAATATCCCTTTGCCAATTCCACAAGAACTGTCTTATCGAAAGGCTTCTTGACGGGAAAGCTGTAACATTATGAGATGATTTCACAGAACACAAAGAAGTTTCTCAGAAAGCTTCTTTCTTTTTGTTATCGGAGGATATTTCCTTTGGCCCTATAGTCTTCAAAGGGATCCGAAATATCTGTTCTCAGATTGT
>NW_020266240.1:0-1737 GCF_003255815.1 Theropithecus gelada | reverse complement strand
GGCTATGGTGAAAAAGGAAATATCCTCAGATGAAATCAGGAAAGAAGCTTTCTGAGAAACTGCTGAGTGTTCTGTTAATTCATCTCACAGAGTTACATCTGTATTTCGTGGATCTCTTTTCTAGCCTTATTTCTGTGGAATCTGAGAACAGACATTTCGGATCCCTTTGAAGACTATAGGGCCAAAGGAAATATCCTCTGATAACAAAGAGAAAGAAGCTTTGTGAGAAACTTCTTTGTGTTCTGTGAAATCATCTCACAGAGTTACAGCTTTCCCCTCAAGAAGCCTTTTGCTAAGACACTTCTTGTGGAATTGGCAAAGTGATATTTGGAGGCCCTTAGAGGGCTATTGTGAAAAGGGAAATATCCTCAGATGAAATCTGGAAAGAAGCTTTCTGAGAAATTGCTTAGTGTTCTGTTATTTCACCTCACAGAGTTACATCTGTATATCGTGAATCTCTTTGCTAGCCTTATTTCTGTGGAATACGAGAACAGATATTTCGGATCCCGTCGAAGACTATAGGGCCAAAGGAAATATCCTCCGATAACAAAGAGAAAGAAGCTTTCTGAGAACCTTCTTTGTGTTCTGTGAAATCATCTCACAGAGTTATAGCTATCCCCTCAAGAAGCCTTTCGCTAAGACACTTCTTGTGGAATTGGCAAAGTGATATTTGGAAGCCCATAGAGGGCTATGGTGAAAAGGGAAATATCCTCAGATGAAATCTGGAAAGAAGCTTTCTGAGAAACTGCTGAGTGTTCTGTTAATTCATCACACAGAGTTACATCTTTATTTCGTGGATCTCTTTGCTAGCCTTATTTCTGTGGAATCTGAGAAGAGATATTTCGGGTCCCTTTAAAGACGATAGGGACAAAGGAAATATCCTCCGATAACAAAGAGAAAGAAGCTTTCTGAGGAACTTCTTTGTGTTCTGTGAAATCATCTCACAGAGTTACAGCTTTCCCATCAGGAAGCCTTTCGCTAAGACAGTTCTTGTGGAATTGGCAAAGTGATATTTGGAATCCCATAGAGGGCTATGGTGAAAAAGGAAATATCCTCAGATGAAATCTGGAAAGAAACTTTCTGAGAAACTGCTTAGTGTTCTGTTATTTCATCTCACAGAGTTACATCTGTATTTCGTGGATCTCCTTGCTAGCCTTATTTCTGTGGAATCTGAGAACAGATATTTCGGATCCCTTCGAAGACTATAGGGCCAAAGGAAATATCCTCCGATAACAAAGAGAAAGAAGCTTTCTGAGAGACTTCTTTGTGTTCTGTGAAATCATCTCACAGAGTTACAGCTTTCCGCTCAACAAGACTTTCTCTAAGACAGTTCTTGTGGAATTGGCAAAGTGATATTTGGAAGATGATAGAGGGCTATGGTGAAAAAGAAAATATCCTCAGATGAAATCTGGAAAGAAGCTTTCTGAGAAACTGCCGAGTGCTCTGTTAATTCATCTCAAAGAGTTATATCTGTATTTCGTGGATCCCTTTGCTAGCCTTATATCTGCGGAATCTGAGAACAGATATTTCGGATCCCTTTGAAGACTATAGGGCCAAAGGAAATATCCTCCGATAACAAAGAGAAGGAAGATTTCTGAGGAACTTCTTTGTGTTCTGTGAAATCATCTCACAGAGTTACTGCTTTCTGCTCAATAAGCCTTTCGCTAAGACAGTTCTTGTGGAATTGGCAAAGTGATATTTGGAAGCCCATAGAGGGCTATGGTGAAAAAGGAAATA
>NW_020266239.1:0-1737 GCF_003255815.1 Theropithecus gelada | reverse complement strand
ATTCCACAAGAACTGTCTTAGCGAAAGGCTTCTTGAGGGGAAAGCTGCATCTCTGTCAGATGATTTCACAAAACACAAAGACGTTTCTCAGAAAGCTTCTTTCTTTTTGTTATGGGAGGATATTTCCTTTGGCCCTACAGTCTTCAAAGAAATGGATACGAAATATCTGTTCTCAGATTTCACAGAAATAAGGCTAGCGAAGAGATCCATGAAATACAGTGGTAACTCTGTGAGATGAATTAACAGAACACTAAGCCGTTTCTCAGAAAGCTTCTTTCCAGATTTCATCAGAGGATATTTCCTTTTTCACCATAGCCCTCTATGGGCTTCCAAATATCACTTGGCCAGTTCCACAAGAACTGTCTTAGCGAAAGGCTTCTTGAGGGGAATGCTGTAACTCTGTGAGCTGATTTCACAGAACACAAAGTATTTTCTCAGTAAGCTTCTTGCTCTTTGTTATCGGAGGATATTTCCTTTGGCGTTACAGTCTTCAAAGGGATCCGAAATATCTGTTCTCAGATTCCACAGAAATAAGGCTACCAAAGAGATCCATGAAATACAGATGAATTCTGTGAGATGAATTAACAGAACACTAAGCAGTTTCTCAGAAAGCTTCTTTCCAGATTTCATCGGAGGATATTTCCTTTTTCACCATAGCCCCCTATGGGCTTCCAAATATCACTTTGCCAATTCCACAAGAACTGTCTTAGCGAAAGGCTTCTTGAGGAGAAAGCTGTAACTCTGTGAGATGATTTCACAGAACACAAAGAAGTTTCTCAGAAAGCTTCTTTCTCTTTGTTATCGGAGGATATTTCCTTTGGCCCTATAGTCTTCCAAGGGTTCCGAAATATCTGTTCTCAGATTCCACAGAAATAAGGCTAGCAAAGAGATCCAGGAAATACAGAGGTAACTCTGTGAGATGAATTAACAGAACACTAAGCAGTTTCTCAGAAAGCTTCTTTCCGGATTTCATCGGAGGATATTTCCTTTTTCACCGTAGCCCTCTATGGGCATTCAAATATCACTTTGCCAATTCCACAAGAAATGTCTTAGCGAAAGGCTTCATGAGGGGAAAGCTGTAACTCTGTGAGATGATTTCACAGAACACAAAGACGTTTCTCAGAAAGCTTTTTTCCCTTTGTTATCGGAGGATATTTCCTTTGGCCCTATAGATTCCAAGGGATCCGAAATATCTGTTCTCAGATTCCACAGAAATAAGGCTAGCAAAGAGATCCACGAAATACAGATGTAACTCTGTAAGATGAATTAACAGAACACTAAGCAGTTTCTCAGAAGGCTTCTTTCCAGATTTCATCTGAGGATATTTCCTTTTTCACCATAGCCCTCTATGGGCTTCCAAATATCACTTTGAAAATTCCACAAGAACTGTCTTAGCGAAAGGCTTCTTGAGGGGAAAGCTGTAACTATGTGAGATGATTTCACAGAACACAAAGAAGTTTCTGAGAAAGCTTCTTTCTCTTTCTTATCGGAGGATATTTCTTTTGGCCCTATAGTCTTCAAAGGGATCCGAAATATCTGTTCTCAGATTCCACAGAAATAAGGCTAGCAAAGAGATCCACGAAATACAGATGTAACTCTGTGAGATGAATTAAAAGAACACTAAGCAGTTTCTCAGACAGCTTCTTTCCAGATTTCATCGGAGGATATTTCCTTTTTCACCATAGCCCTCTTGGGCTTCCAAATATCACTTTGCCAATTCCACAAGAACTGTCTTAG
>NW_020266238.1:0-1738 GCF_003255815.1 Theropithecus gelada | reverse complement strand
ACACCCCATAGGACACAGGTTTTATTGGATTTCCCCTGGAGATAGTGGAGGTGGATCCAGGCGTTCAGTAGTCCTCGCTGTTCTTCTCTTCCTGTCAGCACCACTGGACAGCGGATAAGGGTGTTGACTGTGGATTTTTCAAATTCCTGGGAAAATTCTGCAAGGACTAGTAGATTCACACTCTACCACCATTAGCACATGCATCCAAAAAAAAACCTCACTAGATATGTCCAGGTCAGCCTGTTCCTCTCTCAATGCCATCCCGTTCCTCTCTCAATGCCATCCCGTTCCTCTCTCAATGCCATCCCGTGGCACCTGCCCTGGGTCCACTAACATGTGTGCCGCAGTCCTCTTGGCTAGTGTCTGTCTCCTCAGATTTCATTCTTCTTGTTTGCTCTGTGAAAGCAACTTAGATATGTTAAAAGGTTTTCTTCTTCATTTATTCACAGTTTTTCAGGTTTGTTGTTAATGAGGTCAGAATGAGATAATAGTTTTCTCATTTTTCACATTTGCACACTGAGTAGCCACTTTCTATATAAAAGTCAGAAACTAAGAGAACAAATCAAATATCCATATCCACTACAGGTGAAGAACGATAAACAATTTGACATATGGTTATGGACCAAAGTACAATGCAGAATTAGAATCAAGGGATCCTCATTCTCATAAAAGCCTGTCTACATTCTCAAATAACTCTGCTGAGTGAAAGTAGCTGAAGAATTAAGAGTGCACTTCATAAACTTCTCTAATTCCAT
Organism: Theropithecus gelada; assembly: GCF_003255815.1. Classification (NCBI taxonomy): domain Eukaryota; kingdom Metazoa; phylum Chordata; class Mammalia; order Primates; family Cercopithecidae; genus Theropithecus; species Theropithecus gelada. Next base: position 983 of record NW_020266238.1, on the reverse strand, counting down.
AAACTGCAAAAGGTCCAACTATTCCAAAGCAACAGAGCAGATTTGAAATTTGTGAGAAATGGGTGCTGAAAGTAATTGAGTGGCGAGAGGAAATTACAGAGAATTGACAGAAAGATTTAGGGGTTGACTTAATTGTACAGAACCTGATTAAAGTTTGCACACATACGTTACCATTTTCCAAATTGTGCAGTGTAATTTGAATTGATTATTAATTGTACTTAAAAAGCAGTAACAAAGAAACAAATGAATAAGTTGATTGAGGAGGAGCAAAAAATAGATGAGTATGAGCACTCGAAACATCCCAGACTCTTGAAAGTACATGTGCTTTAACACCGGTTCTCTCTATATATTTCAGGCCAACAGCAGAATACAATAAAAGAAAACAGAGATGTCCTGGCAGGGGTAGAATCCTGCAAACCTCACTAGGCATGTCCCACACTGCCCTCGAGTTGTCTCAGGAGAGGAGTCTCCTCCAGTGGTCAGAGGCACAGGCAGAGGTAATGGGGCGAACTGTCCAGCTGTGTGACCTTGGACGCATTGTACAAACACACTGTTCTGTGTGTAATTTATCTTCCTTAAAATGTAACATTGACACTCGCATTAAATGTATTCTACAAATATGTAAAAATGAAGATGATGACTGCTAAATGATTATCAAGGCACAATCATATCAAATTATGTTTTCCTGAGTGATAAGATCACTACCAATCTCCCCCAGGGCACTTTATCTGCTCTGAGCCCTGCCACTCCTCAGGATTCCCGTCGCAGAGCTTTCTATACAGTAGGAGACATGCAAATAGGTTTCTCCCTCTGCTCATGAAAGCCCAGTCCGGACCCTGCAGGTCTGGGAGAGAAGCCCCAGCCCTGGGATTCCCAGGGGTTTCCATGTGGTGATCAGGACTAAAGACAGAGGACTCACCATGGAGTTTGGGCTGAGCTGGGTTTTCACTGTTGCTGTTTTAAAAGGTGAACTAGAGAGATGA
>NW_020266237.1:0-1738 GCF_003255815.1 Theropithecus gelada | reverse complement strand
TGTCTGGAGTCAATCAATATTTATACTTATTCAAGTTTTTTTTTTTTTTTTTTTTTTTTTTATATTTTCCACACTACTTTTAATACACATTCACATTCACATGTATACACACACAACTCTTTAAATACAAACAGAAATCGATATATTATTTACAGCTTCTTTTGCCTAAGAAGGCACAATACAGCAATACAAAGATCTAGCTTGTTTTTAATTGCTTCATTGCTGGAAATAGCTGCATTAATTATAAGAGAAAAAAATGGGTATCAACTTAAATGCCCATCAAAAGAGGATGACTTAAATAAATTATGCTCCATCTATGCCATGAAATATTATGTGGCCATTAAAATAACAGGTAGATGTATTTATGCTCATATAAAAGTATTTCCAAAATAAATTTAATAAGCAAAGTGAGAACTCTTACGTATACTATAATATTGCTTTTTTAAAAAAAGAAGTGTGTGTCAAATGTGTGTATATACACACACACACACATATTAGTTTTTTTTTTTTTTTTCTGAGACAGAGTCTTGCTTTGTCACCCAGGCTGGAGTGCAATGATGTAATCCTAGCTCACTGCAACCTCTACCTTCTGGGCTCAAGTGATTCCCCCACCTCAGCCTCCCAAGTAGCTGAGACTACAGGCATGCGCCACCACGCCTGGCTAATTATTTTTTTGTATTATTTTTTAGTAGAGATGGGGTTTCACCATGTTAGCCCGGCTGGTCTCAAAATCCTGACCTCAGGTGATCCACCTGCCTTGGCCTCCCAAAGTGCTGGGATTACAGGCATGAGCCACAATGCCCAGGCCATATATTAGTTTTTTAAGAGGATGCACAACTGTGAGTAGTGATTACGTTGACAATGAATTGAGTGAGAAGGAAACTCAGTTTTTCCTGTACATTTTTGTGTATTGTTTCTTTCGCTCCTTTTCTTTTTTTTCTTTTTTTTTTTTTAGAATGGCGATCATTAAAAAGTCAGGAAACAACAGGTGCTGGAGAGGATGTGGAGAAATAGGAACACTTTTACACTGTTGGTGGGATTGTAAACTAGTTCAACCATTATGGAAAACAGTATGGCGATTCCTCAAGGATCTAGAACTAGATGTACCATATGACCCAGCCATCCCATTACTGGGTATATACCCAAAGGATTATAAATTATGCTGCTATAAAGACACATGCACACGTATGTTTATTGCAGCACTATTCACAATAGCAAAGACTTGGAATCAACCCAAATGTCCATCAGTGACAGATTGGATTAAGAAAATGTGGCATATATACACCATGGAATACTATGCAGCCATAAAAAAGGATGAGTTTGTGTCCTTTGTAGGGACATGGATGCAGCTGGAATCCATCATTCTTAGCAAACTATCACAAGAACAGAAAACCAAACACCGCATGTTCTCACTCATAGGTGGGAACTGAACAATGAGATCACTTGGACTCGGGAAGGGGAACATCACACACCGGGGCCTATCATGGGGAGGGGGGCGGGGGGAGGGATTGCATTGGGAGTTATACCTGATGTAAATGACGAGTTGATGGGTGCAGCACACCAACAAGGCACAAGTATACATATGTAACAAACCTGCACGTTATGCACATGTACCCTACAACTTACAGTATAATAATAATAAATAAATTAAAAAAAAAAAAAAAAGTTTTTTTTTTATTATTAAGAAAAGTTTTTTTTTTTCTTCCTATGCTTGTTTGACCTTGTGTCAAATAACATC
>NW_020266236.1:966-1738 GCF_003255815.1 Theropithecus gelada | reverse complement strand
GGGAGGTGGAGGCCATGGTGACCGTGTTTGTGTCACTGTACTCCAGCCTAGGTGACAGAGTGAGACCCTATCTGGAAAGAGGAATAAATACATAATAAAGTTGTAAAGAGCAAGCACAGAAAGACAAATGCTGCATGATCTCACTTCTCCGTGGAATCTAACAAAATTGAACTCATGGTTGTAGAGAGCAGAATGGTGGTTACCAAAGGGAGGGGCCGGGGAGGGACTCCGGAGATGTTAGTCAAACAATACAAAATTTCACATAGGAATAGTTCTAGAGATCTACTGAACAGCATGACAACTATAGCTAATAACTAAGCATTGTATACTTGAAAAGAGCTGTAAGAGTAGATTGTAAACATGTTCTCATCACAATAAAATATGTATGTGAAGAAATGAGTATGCTAATTAGCTCCATTTTGTCATTCCACAACGTATACATATATGAAACCTCATGATGAATGCCGAAAACATATATAATTTTTATTCTCAACTTAAAATTAATGTTTAAAATTGAAATAAATTATGAAAATTAAAAGAAATAACGCACAATAAAAAAAAGACTTTAATTTAAGGAATCTCCACAGAAGGAGTCTATGTTATAAAGGAAAAGAAAATTCCAACAATGGTAAAATCAATCAGAAATGCCCTACTTCAGTGCTTTCCTCAATTTGTGTGACAGAGTGGAAATCCCATTCTTCACTAAGTCATTGTTCTGGACAGGGTGTGTTTGTATGTAGGTGTGTGGGGGCTCACATATACAAGTGAAATT
>NW_020266236.1:0-902 GCF_003255815.1 Theropithecus gelada | reverse complement strand
GTGGAATCTAACAAAATTGAACTCATGGTTGTAGAGAGCAGAATGGTGGTTACCAGAGGGAGGGGCCGGGGAGGGACTCGGGAGATGTTAGTCAAACAATACAAAATTTCACATAGGAATAGTTCTAGAGATCTACTGAACAGCATGACAACTATAGCTAATAAGTAAGCATTGTATACTTGAAAACAGCTGTAAGAGTAGATTGTAAACATGTTCTCATCACAATAAAATATGTATGTGAGGAAATGAGTATGCTAATTAGCTCCATTTTGTATTTCCACAACGTAAACATATATGAAACCTCATGTTGAATGCCGAAAACATATATAATTTTTATTCTCAACTTAAAATTAAAGTTTAAAAATGAAATAAATTATGAAAATTAAAAGAAATGACGCACAATAAAAAAAAAAGACTTTAACATAAGGAATCTCCACAGAAGGAGTCTATGTTATAAGGAAAAGAAAATTCCAGCAATGGTAAAATCAATCAGAAATGCCATACTTCAGTGCTTTCCTCAATTTGTGTGACAGAGTGGAAATCCCATTCTTCACTAAGTCATTGTTCTGGAACAGGGTGTGTTTGTATGTAGGTCTGCGGGCGCTCACATATACAAGTGAAATTAATGGTAATGTAAGCATTCAAACTATCAGTTTACTTTAGTGATGTGCACACACACACACACACGCACGCACGCACACACACACACACAAACACATGTGTAAAATCAGCCACTCCACCAAAACTAGCCACTTTGTGTCTCATCTCTCATTGAAGATTCAAAATGGAAACATGGATTTAGAGAGGCCGTGATGATTCCTTCTCTCCTGGAGCCCTACTGGAAGTCGCTTGACTGATTCAGACATTGTAATTGGTTGGTCTGTGTGGAAGAATCCACTTTG
>NW_020266235.1:0-1738 GCF_003255815.1 Theropithecus gelada | reverse complement strand
CTGAGGATATTTCCTTTTTCACCATAGCCTTCTATGGGCTTCCAAATGTCACTTTGCCAATTCCACAAGAACTGTCTTAGCGAAAGGCTTCTTGAGGGTGAAGCTGTAACTCCGTGAGATGATTTCACAGAACACAAAGTAGATTCTCAGAAAGCTTCTTTCTCTTTGTTATCGGAGGATATTTCCTTTGGCCCTATACTCTTCAAAGGGATCCAAAATATCTCTTCTCAGATTCCACAGAAATAAGGCTAGCAAAGAGATCCACGAAATACAGATGTAACTCTGTGAGATGAATTAACAGAACACTAAGCAGTTTCTCAGAAAGCTTCTTTCCAGAAATCATCTGAGGATATTTCCTTTTTCACCATAGCCCTCTATGGGCTATCAAATATCACTTTGAAATTCCACAAGAACTGTCTTAGCGAAAGGCTTCTTCGGGGAAAGCTGTAACTGTGTGAGGTGATTTCACAGAACACAAAGATGTTTCTCAGAAAGCTTCTTTCTCTTTGTTATCGGAGGATATTTCCTTTGGCCCTATATTCTTCAAAGGGATCTGAGATATCTGTTCTCAGATTCCACAGAAATAAGGCTAGCAAAGAGATCCACGAAATACAGAGGTAACTCGGTGAGATGAATTAACAGAACACTAAGCAGTTTCTCAGAATGCTTGTTTCCAGATTTCATCTGAGGATATTTCCTTTTTCACCATACACGTCTATGGGCTTCAAAATATCACTTTGCCAATTCCACAAGAACTGTCTTAGCGAAATGCTTCTTGAAGGGAAAGCTGTAACTCTGTGAGATGATTTCACAGAACACAAACAAGATTCTCACAAAGCTTCTTTCTCTTTGTTATCGGAGGACATTTCCTTTGGAGCTATAGTCTTCAAAGGGATCCGAAATATCTGTTCTCAGATTCCACAGAAATAAAGCTAGCAAAGAGATCCACGAAATACAGATTTAACTCTCTGAGTGGAAGCCACACATCACAGAGCACTTTCTCATAAAGCTTCTTTCCAGATTTAATCTGAGGATATTTCCTTTTTCACCATAGCCCTCTATGGGCTTCCAAATATCACTTTGCCAATTCCACAAGAACTGTCTTAGCGAAAGGCTTCTTGAGTGGGATGCTGCAACTCGGTGAGATGATTTCACAGAACATAAAGAAGTTTCTCAGAAAGCTTCTTTCTCATTCTTATTGGAGGATACTTCCTTTGGCCCTATAGTCTTCAAAGGGATCCGAAATATCTGTTCTCAAATTCCACAGAAATAAGGCTAGCAAAGAGATCCACGAAATACAGATGTAACTCTGTCAGATGAATTAACAGAACACTAAGCAGTTTCTCAAAAAGCTTCTTTCCAGATTTCATCTGAGGATATTTCCTTTTTCACCACAGCCCTCCATGGGCTTCCAAATATCACTTTGCCAATTCCACAAGAACTGTCTTAGCGAAATGCTTCTTGAGGGGAAAGCTGTAACTCTGTGAGATGATTTCACAGAACACAAAGAAGATTCTCACAAAGCTTCTTTCTCTTTGTTATCGGAGGGTATTTCCTTTGGCCCTCTAGTCTTCAAAAAGATCCGAAATATCTGTTCTCAGATTCCACAGAAATAAGGCTAGCAAAGAGATCCACGAAATACAGATTTAACTCTCTGAGTGGAAGCCACACATCACAGAGCACTTTCTCATAAAGCTTCTTTCCAGATTTAATCTGAGGATATTTCCTTTTTCACCAT
>NW_020266234.1:0-8057 GCF_003255815.1 Theropithecus gelada | reverse complement strand
CAACAAATAGTTTTCAAACAACTTCTCTGTAACAGACACTGCACACTCTAGTGAACAATGTTTGTATACCTCTTCAATTTTTTTTTTTTCTTAGAATAAACTCACAGGTTGGGATGACTAGGGCAAAAGGTAAGCACATTGTTAAGGCTCTTGATAAGTATCACTAAACAAAGCTCCAGGAAATTTGTACTAATCTACTCTCTGGATTGACAATTTTATCTTTTTCAGCCTTTTTTTCTTATTACAAAAATAATTTCTGTTTTTAGGAGATAACTGGAAATCACTTACTGGGCATTTAATGATATTAAAGAATTATTGTTTTTTAGGTGGGATAATGGTATTGTGGCTACTCTTTGAAAATAGTTCTTATCTTTTACAGATACACACAGTGGATAAGGGAGTATGGTTGAAATAAGACTTATCCTGAATTGATATGGAAGAGGGTAATGGATACATCCACCTTCATTATATGATTTTCTCTATCTTAGTAAGAAAACAAAAGCTTGTATTAAAAATTTTAAACATGGCCGGGCGCGGTGGCTCAAGCCTGTAATCCCAGCACTTTGGGAGGCCGAGACGGGCGGATCACGAGGTCAGGAGATCGAGACCGTCCTGGCTAACCCGGTGAAACCCTGTCTCTACTAAAAAATACAAAAAACTAGCCGGGCGAGGCGGCGGGCGCCTGTAGTCCCAGCTACTCGGGAGGCTGAGGCAGGAGAATGGCGTGAACCCGGGAGGCGGAGCTTGCAGTGAGCTGAGATCGGGCCACTGCACTCCAGCCTGGGCGACAGAGTGAGACTCCGTCTCAAAAAAAAAAAAAAAAAAATTTTAAACATGATATAAATCTCTAGCTTAGATGTGAGTCCCCATTCTTTCACCTCCCAGGGTTAACTGCAATAAACAGTTAGGTGTATGTGCCCCTGACCTTACCCACGCAAACACTAACTGTGAATATTGCTAACACACATGCTCTTAAAACAAGGATGAGCTACTACAATGCATACCATTTCTCCAATAGCTTTTCACTTCACCATGTTTTGAGATGGTTGGCCACGTCAACACTATCTCAGTCTTTAACAGCTAGCTCCATGGTACTCCCTTACGTCAAAGAACCATAATTTATTCATCCGATTCTCTAATGATAGACAATTGGAGTATCTCCAATGTTTGCTATTAAGAACAATGATGGAATGAACGTCCTTGTACATAACATCTGTGTACCTGTGTAAGCGATTTTACAATCTATCTTTCTAGAAGTGGAATCACTATGTCAAAGTGGTCACACACTTAAAATTTAAATAACATGTCCCACTTGCCCTTCCGGTGGACTTTCTGTGTCCAGTGCACTACATTCTTTCCTAGTGCAAATCTGGAGACTATGGTCATTTGATGACTGCTGTAGAAAAGCCTCATGGAGTCACAGCTGGAAAGGGCCTGGGAGATCTTGTGGTCTTGCCTCCAGGGAAGGCTGGGGCCCAGCCCCCAACGCAGTCAGGGCTGCGTGCAGCTCCCTGGGCTGGAGGTTGTGCAGAGCAGTGCTCACGAAGATACTGCCCATGTCTGAATCCCAGTCTTACCATTTACTGTTGTGTGACCTTGAATACTTGCCCTGTCCGTGCCTCAGTCTCCTTATCTGTGAGTTGGGGATAATACTAATTCTGGGGTAGCAACTGGAAAGGGGCTAGGAGATTTTTCTCGAAGCTACATTTACTAAGTATATATTTATTTGGGGTGGCTTTCAGGGGATTGATGGAAGATGGGGGGCGGGCATTAAGGACTCCCATCAGGCACCACCAGCGCTGCCAGAGCTAATTTCAAATGAGGACAGCTGGACTTAGTGAGACGTGACGAATGCCCAGCACATGGCACACAGCCTGGCACACTGTCAGTGCTCGATCGTCATGACTTCTTTAGTGCTGACAGGTGCTGGCTGGGACAGGGAGACCAACATTTCAGAGAGACTGTCCAGGAGAGGGAGGCCCGAGCAACAGGAAAAGGGGGGACCCAAGAAACAGCCTAGTCTGGCCCGCCACTTACTACTGTAAATCAAGTCTGATCGCAACACAGCTGCGCCCCTTCATTATGTATTGTCTATGGATGCTTGCATGTGACAATATCAAAGCTTAGTAGTTTCGACAGAGACCATACGGCCTGAAAAGGCTAGAATATTTACTATCTGGCCCTTTACAGAAAAAATCTGCCAACCCCTGGCATAGGGGTTATAGGCACACTAATACATGCTGACAGTTCTTGAGCTCACGCTGTGTTTCAGGGACTGTTCTAAGCACATCACATATATTAATTTCTTTAGTCCTCACAATACTCCTATGACATGGCTACTATTTATGGTAGCTAGTCTCAACGGAGGCCCCAGTGAACCACGTCTCCTGAGGCTCATGCCCCTGTGGGCCCCCCACCTTGAGTCTAGGACATCCTGTGCCGCGTGCTGACTAATGGCATGCGGTCGAGTGCCAGGCCTGGCGTTTAGGACGGGCACTTCTGCTTCCTTGCTCTGGGGAACACTGAGGTGCTGCACGCAGAGCAGAAGGGGAGGCCATGGGAAAAGGAGAGGCTCTAAGGCTGCAAGGAAAGGACGAAGGTTCAGCCAGCCCTGTCTCAGTCCAGCCTCCAGTGACCTCACCCAGCTACCATGCAGCCACACTTACAGCAAGCAAGACCAGCAGGACTGCTAGGCAGAGCCCAGTTAACTCTCTGAACCAGAGAGATAAGAAAACGGTGCTCAAGCCACTCTGCTTTGTGGAGTGGGGTGGTTTTCTGCAGCCATAGCTGGCTGAGACACACCACACCAGAGCCATCACCTTTTCACCCTTCTTTATCCAGTGGTTCAAACTCCTGTGTGCCTATGAGAATCCCCCGAGGAGGCTTTATCAACACCAGTTAAATCAGAATATCTGGGAATGGACCAGAATAGGAATCTTTTTTTTTTTTTTTTTTTTTTTTTGAGACAGGGTCTATCTCTGTCACCCAGGCTGTAATAGTACTGTGGCACAATCTCAGCTCACTGCAACCTCTGCCTCCCAGGTTCAAGCCACCCACATAGCTGGGATTACAGGCCTGCACCATGATGCCCAGCTAATTTTTGTATTTTTAGTAGAGATGAGTTTTGACATGTTGGCCAAGCTGGTCTCGAACTCCTGGCCTCAAGTGATCCACCTGCCTCGGCCTCCCAAAGTGCTGGGATTACAGGCATGAGCCACTGCGCCTGGCCTCCAGAGTAGCAATTTTTTTAATCCCCCAGGATTTGAGAACCACAGCTCCACCCACTATTTCCAAAACTTGCTTAGCAGAAATATTTTAAAAACAGATTCTTCGGCTGGGCACAGTGACTCATATCTGTAATCCCAGCACTTCGGGAGGCTGAAGCAGGAGGATCTCTTGAGCCCAAGAGTTTGAGACCAGCCTGGGCAACATAGTGAGACCCTATCTCTACGGGAAAATTAACAAGCAAGGTGGCACACTCCTGTAGTCCCAGCTACTTGGGAGGCTGAGGTGGGAGGATCACTTGGGCCTGGGAGGTCGAAGCTGCAGTGAGCCCAGATCACACCACTGAACTCTTGGGCGACAAAGTAAGACCCTGTCTCAACAACAACGACAAAATAGATTCGTGCACTCCAACAGACACACAATTCCATGGGAGGCCCTAGAAACCTGTAGCAGTCACACATTCCTCCAGACGAAGTGTATTATCAATGATTAGCAGAAAAAGGGCGAGATGAGAGCCCAGCTCTCAGGTGTGGAGAACTGTTCAGCAGTTTCCCATCAGGTTAAACATTCACTTCCCAAAACCTGGCCATCCCCACTTTTGGGTATTCCCAATAGAAATAAATGCTTGGCCAGGTGCAGTGGCTCACGCCTGTAATCCCAGCACTTTGGGAGGCTGAGGCAGGCGGATCACGAGACCAGGAGATCGAGACCACCCCAGCTAACACGGTGAAACCCCGTCTCTACTAAAAAAAAATACAAAAAAAATTAGCCAGGTGTGGTGGTGGGCACCTGTAGTTCCAGTTACTCAGGAGGCTGAGGCAGAAGAATTGCCTGAACTCAGAAGGCAGAGCTTGCAGTGAGCCAAGATCCTGTCACTGCACTCCAGCCTGGGTGACAGAGCGAGACTCCATCAAAGAAAAAAAAAAAAGAAAGAAATAAGTGCTTATGTACACCAAAGACAAGCACAAAGATATTTGCAGCATTATTCATAATGGCCCCAAACTGGAAACATCCTGAATGTCTATCCACGGGAGCATGGACAGATAAATTGTAGTATTTCCACACAAGGGACTACCAGGCAGCAATGAAAAAGAATGAAGTCCTGATACATACAGAAGCCGTGTGGATTGATGAATTTCACAGACCTACTGTTGAATGAGAGGAGCCAGGCACAGCTCGCAGCGGATTCCACTCATCTATGGTGATGGAGATCAAAATAGTGGTTACCTCAGGTTATGTGTGTGTAAATTCTGCTCCCTAACAGGATGCAGGGAAAACTTCCCAGGATGGCAGTCAGAGCCACAAACCAAGACTTAGCTGCATTTGGGGCTCACCTGAGCGGCCTTTTCTTGCTTGCTTGTTTGTTTATTTGAGATAACCACTATACATTGAGGTGTACACAATGCAGTGAAAAAAGCGTACAGCCCAGTGAATCTTTACATGTTTACACTGAGTATTGAACTTCACGAGAAGTGAAGTTCCAGGGGCTATTCTAGGCCCCTGGAAAGTGAACTCAAGGTTATAAGACATAGACCCTGTCGGTATGGATTCCATAATCTGCCGGAGGAGATATTACAATACAAGGTGGAACGATGGCTTTTCAACCATTTGCCCATGGAGTGTTTTCAGTTTGCTCTTTTTTTTTTTTTTTTTGAGATGGAGTCTCACTCTGTCGCCCAGACTGGAGTGCAGGGGCGTGATCTTGGCTCACTGCAAGCTCCACCTCCCGCGTTCACATCATTCTCCCGCCTCAGCCTCCGGAGTAGCTGGGACTACAGGCGCCCGCCACCATGTCCGGCTAATTTTTGTATATTTAGTAGAGATGGGGTTTCACTGTGTTAGCCAGGATGATCTCAATCTCCTGATCTCGTGATCTGCCCTCCTTGGCCTCCCAAAGTGCTGGGACTACAGGCGTGAGCCACCGCGCCCGGCCCCCATGGAGTGTTTTTGAGCCCCTGCTCTATGCCAGGCACTGAACTAGACAGCGGAAATGGAGTAGCAACCAAGACCCCACCCTACCCTGAGGGTTTTGGAGAGGAGGACAACTAATTGATTCTACCTCCTGAACATTTTCCAAATTCATTCCCTTGCCTCCCACCGACCCTATCCTAGTCAGGCTGCTACCCTCTCTCCTCTGCAGCTCTCTTAGTCCTCACCTCTGATTCATTCTCCAGATCAGCAGCCCCTACTTAAGTGTTCAGCCGAAAAAATTGAAAATTGATGACTGCCCCTGGCCCAGGCAGCTCTGGTGCTGGCCTGTGTGGGCTCAAATCTTCACCTGTAGATCTATAATTGTGACCACAGGCAAGTTCCTGATATGTCCTGAGCCTTGTTGTTTAACAACAAAAACCACATCTGTCTCCCTGAAGAGGCTAGGCTTGCACCATCCGCTACTCCTCCCAGTGCCTCTCAGTGCTGGTCACTCCCGCCTCTCTGAACTATCCAGTGATAGAAAGCTGCTTCTGTTCACGAACACACCCTTTGGTTTCAAGGCCTGAGACTCTGTAATTGGTGCCCCAGTTTGAGGTGTCTTTGCTTTCACTGTCTCTGGCTGGGTTTTACTCAGCTCCAGACTCAGCCTAGACATTGTCTCCTCCAGGAGCCTTCCCTGAAGCTGCCTACAGGGCTGGGTGCCCTGTGTGGGCCCCCACAACACCCTGCATTGAACTTGTCTGTCTCCTGTTTCTGTTTATCTCCACTTGCTGGAGTGTGGGCTTCTGCTGGGCAGGCAGCCTCTGAGTCGCTGAATGAAACTCTTCTTTGCACCCCTACTGTGGACCCCTCCAGTCCAGTTCAGGTGCTGGATGTGCCTACTGACCGGAGAAGAACATGCTGAGCACTTTACGGGAGGTGGCCTTGAGGCACGGGTAGGACGTCAAAAAAATTATATATATATATATATAAAAACAAGTTGTACATGCACACGATACTAAATTCAGCAGAAACAAAAGGGATTGCAATGAAAATTAAAAGTAGGTCACCTCTCAAACACCCAGCTCTCCTCCCCAGTGGCCACCTCTCCTATCAGTTTCTGAGTATTCTCTGCAGGGCAGAATTATCAGTCCTCCGCCCCCTTTTAATTTTGCAAAAATTTAAAGCAACGGAAAAGTTGTAAGAATAATATAATAAACACCTTTTGCCTAGATTCACCAATTAACATTATGTTACTTAACAAGCATTGTATCATTTAATGTTCACATTAATTAATTAATGCCAATTTTGTAGATGAGGTCACTGAGGCACCAGGCAGGTTAAGGGACTTGCCAAAGGCCACAGAGGTCCTGCCGGGTGGAGCTGGGCTTTCCCCCTTAGGCTGCCAAAGACTTTGATCTGCTTTCCCACAGCTCCCTTTGGAGGAAAAGCATTTTCTTACACTAAGTTGAAATCCACCTCCCTGGGATATTTACCAGATGATCCGTGGAAAAATACACAGCTCTGGAAGCATCTGCTACTTCTCTTCCTAAAACCTCCCCATTCCCTGAGCAACAGCTGCTGTGGCTGCCACTACCACATGCTCCAATGTCACCTCCTCTGTGAAGGCTGGGTTAGCTCACTCCCCTGTTTAAAGACTCACCATGACTCCCAGCTGCCAGTGGGATGACATGTGCACGCCTGGGCTTGGAATACAAGGCCTGGGTGATAGAGCCCTCTCCCAATCCCTCTTGCTCCTTCCCCTATCTCCACCTACAGCCACACTCGACCCTCTCACTGTCCACTTAAACCTCCCCCTCCTCCTTGAGGCCACCCGAATTTTTCTAAAGAGCGCATTTCTCCCCTCTCTGGGCTCCTGCAACCTTCTGCCTGAGCCTTTGACAGCCTTTTCCAGGTTGTCTTTTGGCCAGGAGGCTGGACAACGGAGGATGGGAGTGACAGCTCGGCCCCTTCCTAACAGAGTGATCCTACACAAATTATTCCAGGTGTCTGAACCTTCTTTTCCTCAAGCACATCATGGGGGAAAGAATGCCTAGTTCAGTACCTGGCAGAGAGTCAGCCTTCGCTCATCTCCCCTAATGGAGCTGACAGCTCTTCAAGTCCGCTGACATCTTCTCTTAGTCATCCCTTGAAACATTACCCGCTGTTACTTCTCTGCTCCTCAGTCTCCTCCTGTGTAAAATGGGGATGAGAATGGAGAGGTTGTGAAACTTTAATGAGCGAGCCCTTGGAGCAGTATCCAGGCCTTCCCGACGCTAACTATGACTCCTACGAGTGGGCCTGGTACACAGTAGGTGCTAAACTAATCCTCTCTGAGCTGGGCTTGGGGAAGATGCCTCCGTTGGGTGTACAGCATGGGCGCGGGAAGGCGAGCCTGGGAGCAAGGGGGTTGCTGAGAGGCAGCCTGAGGTCGGCTCCGCCTTCCCCCACAGCCCCCTCCCGGACCCTGCAGCTGTCAGCCCGGCCGGCCTCGGCGCCAGTCCACCAAACCTGAACGTCCCATGCCGGCGCCCCCACCTTCCCGGCCTGCACAACTTACCTTGCGCTCGGCGGCCCTCGGTCCCGCCCCCAACTACTATTGGCCCAGAGATTCCTTTGTTAGCGAGAGCGCGCCACCGCCATTGGCCAGTGGGGCTGCCGATCGCGTCGGGCGCGGCCCCGCCCCGTACGCCCCGGCACCTCCCCGCGCCCGGCCGCCCGCTCGCCCCGCCCGTAGTGCGTGAGGCGCTCCGCTCCCATTTGCAGCGGCCGCGGGGCGCCGAGGGCAGCGGCGGCGGCGCGGACTAGCCGGGCCGGCGGGCGACCGGCGCCTGAGAGGCGGGCCGCAGCGGGAAGCAGCGGGCCCGAGGCCGCGTCCATGGGCCCGCGGCGGCCGGGCGGCGGCGGTGCGGGCGGGAGCG
>NW_020266233.1:0-1739 GCF_003255815.1 Theropithecus gelada | reverse complement strand
AAGACAGTGTTTGAACACTGTTCCTGTAAACCTGAAAATGTGATATTCTGCAGTGCATTGAAGACTATGGTGAAACGTGAAATATCCTGAAATAAAACCCAGAAAGAAGCATTCCAAGAAACTGCTCTCTGACGTGTGCATTCATTTCAGAGAGTTAAAGCTTCCACTATGTTGTCCAGTTTGGAAACTGTCTTTGAGAAATCTGGGAAGGGATTTTAAGTGGCGCCCACAGGCTTGTGGTGAGAAAGCAACCGTCTTCCTATGAAAACTAGAGAGAAGTTTTCGGAGCAACTGCTTTGAATTGTGCATATTCATCGCATAGAGATAAATCATTCTTTAGATTGAGCAGTTTGAAATCACTGTTTCTGTAGAAATTCAGAAAGGACATTTGGGAATGCTCTAAAGATTTTGCTGAAAAAGAAATAGCCTCTGATAAAAACCAGAAGGAAACCTTCTGTGAAACTGCTCTAGGTCAATTGAAGTCCATTTGCACAGTTAAGCTTCTGTTTTCATTGAGCAGTATCCTCACACTGTTTCAGGTGAGTCAGCTAAGGGATACTCGGGAGGGCTTTGAGGCTTACAGTGAAAGCAGAAATATCTTCAGATAAAAACTGAGGGAAGCTTTCTGAGAAACTGCTTTGTGATATGTGCATTCCACTCAGGGCGTTATACCTCTTTTCTCATAACGCAGTGTTTGAACACTGTTCCTGTAAAAGTGATACTTTGCAGTGCATTGAAGACTATGGTGAAAAGTAAAATATCCTGAAATAAAACCCAGAAAGAAGTGTTCCCAGAAACTTCTCTCTGACGTGTGCATTAATTTCAGAGAGTTGAAGTTTACACTATGTTGTCCAGTTTGGAAACTCTGTCTTTGAGGAATCTGTGTAGGTATAATAAGTAGCGCCGGGAGGCTTGTGGTGAGAAAGGAAATGTCTTCCAATGAAAACTGGAGAGAAGATTTTGCAGCAACTGCTTTGTCATGTGTGTATTCATCTCGTTGAGTTAAATCATTCCTTGGGTTGAGCTGTTTGAAATCACTGTTTCTGTGGAACCTGAGAAAGGACGTTTGGGAACGCTTTTAAGAATATGCTGAAAAATAAAAACCCTGTGATAAAAACCAGAAGGAACTTTCTCTGAAACTGCTCTAGGTCACGTGAATTCCACTCACACAGTTAAGCTTCTGTTTTCATTGAGCAGTATCCTAACACTGTTTTCGGTTAGTCAGCTAAGGGATACTCAGAAGTGCTTTGAGCCTTATGGTGAAAATGGAAATATGTTCAGATAGATACTGGAGATAAGATTTCCAAGGAGCTGCTTTGTGATGTGTGCATTCCACTCACAGAGTTATACTTTTCCTCTCATAGAGGATTGGGGAATCCCATTTGGAGTAAACGCTACTATGGGACATTCGGGAGTATATGCACAGCTATGGTGAAAAACGAAATGTCCTCAGACAAAAACTGGAAAGAAATTTTCTGTGAAACTGTTTTGTGATAGATATGTCTATTCATCTCACAAAGATAAAACTTACTTTCTAATGCACTGTTTATAAACGGTGTCATGGACGGATTTGCGAGGCGACCTTCGGCTTCTTATTCATCCTGAGGAGAAACAGGAGATGTCTTCAGATAAAAATTGGAGAGAAGCTTTCTGAGAAACTGCTTTGTGATGTGTGCATTCCACTCAGGGAGTTATACCTCTTTTCTAATAAGACAGTGTTTGAACACTGTTCCTGTAAA
>NW_020266232.1:0-1739 GCF_003255815.1 Theropithecus gelada | reverse complement strand
AAGACAGTGTTTGAACACTGTTCCTGTAAACCTGAAAATGTGATATTCTGCAGTGCATTGAAGACTATGGTGAAACGTGAAATATCCTGAAATAAAACCCAGAAAGAAGCATTCCAAGAAACTGCTCTCTGACGTGTGCATTCATTTCAGAGAGTTAAAGCTTCCACTATGTTGTCCAGTTTGGAAACTGTCTTTGAGAAATCTGGGAAGGGATTTTAAGTGGCGCCCACAGGCTTGTGGTGAGAAAGCAACCGTCTTCCTATGAAAACTAGAGAGAAGTTTTCGGAGCAACTGCTTTGAATTGTGCATATTCATCGCATAGAGATAAATCATTCTTTAGATTGAGCAGTTTGAAATCACTGTTTCTGTAGAAATTCAGAAAGGACATTTGGGAATGCTCTAAAGATTTTGCTGAAAAAGAAATAGCCTCTGATAAAAACCAGAAGGAAACCTTCTGTGAAACTGCTCTAGGTCAATTGAAGTCCATTTGCACAGTTAAGCTTCTGTTTTCATTGAGCAGTATCCTCACACTGTTTCAGGTGAGTCAGCTAAGGGATACTCGGGAGGGCTTTGAGGCTTACAGTGAAAGCAGAAATATCTTCAGATAAAAACTGAGGGAAGCTTTCTGAGAAACTGCTTTGTGATATGTGCATTCCACTCAGGGCGTTATACCTCTTTTCTCATAACGCAGTGTTTGAACACTGTTCCTGTAAAAGTGATACTTTGCAGTGCATTGAAGACTATGGTGAAAAGTAAAATATCCTGAAATAAAACCCAGAAAGAAGTGTTCCCAGAAACTTCTCTCTGACGTGTGCATTAATTTCAGAGAGTTGAAGTTTACACTATGTTGTCCAGTTTGGAAACTCTGTCTTTGAGGAATCTGTGTAGGTATAATAAGTAGCGCCGGGAGGCTTGTGGTGAGAAAGGAAATGTCTTCCAATGAAAACTGGAGAGAAGATTTTGCAGCAACTGCTTTGTCATGTGTGTATTCATCTCGTTGAGTTAAATCATTCCTTGGGTTGAGCTGTTTGAAATCACTGTTTCTGTGGAACCTGAGAAAGGACGTTTGGGAACGCTTTTAAGAATATGCTGAAAAATAAAAACCCTGTGATAAAAACCAGAAGGAACTTTCTCTGAAACTGCTCTAGGTCACGTGAATTCCACTCACACAGTTAAGCTTCTGTTTTCATTGAGCAGTATCCTAACACTGTTTTCGGTTAGTCAGCTAAGGGATACTCAGAAGTGCTTTGAGCCTTATGGTGAAAATGGAAATATGTTCAGATAGATACTGGAGATAAGATTTCCAAGGAGCTGCTTTGTGATGTGTGCATTCCACTCACAGAGTTATACTTTTCCTCTCATAGAGGATTGGGGAATCCCATTTGGAGTAAACGCTACTATGGGACATTTGGGAGTATATGCACAGCTATGGTGAAAAACGAAATGTCCTCAGACAAAAACTGGAAAGAAATTTTCTGTGAAACTGTTTTGTGATAGATATGTCTATTCATCTCACAAAGATAAAACTTACTTTCTAATGCACTGTTTATAAACGGTGTCATGGACGGATTTGCGAGGCGACCTTCGGCTTCTTATTCATCCTGAGGAGAAACAGGAGATGTCTTCAGATAAAAATTGGAGAGAAGCTTTCTGAGAAACTGCTTTGTGATGTGTGCATTCCACTCAGGGAGTTATACCTCTTTTCTAATAAGACAGTGTTTGAACACTGTTCCTGTAAA
>NW_020266231.1:0-1739 GCF_003255815.1 Theropithecus gelada | reverse complement strand
TTTTATTATATAACTAGATTGGAACTGGACACGTCACCTTACTTTGTGTCTCAATTTCTTCAACTGTAAAATGAAGTAGTTAGACAATGTGAGCATGTGATATCACAACCAGATGTGAAAGTCTGTGGTCCTGTCAGAACAGCTTAGAGTAGGTTTGGAAATTATTTGAAACCAGCAAAGTGAATATGAAAATAAAGAATTCGAAGCACAGTAGGAGAGAAAAGGAGAGAGGAGAAATAAGAAAAGACACTTTTACAGAAAGATTTTTTATATCTGCATTTATCATCTGAAACTATAATTATATCAAATATATGATTGATTGCATAGGCAATAAAGTTACTCTAAAATAGTCATTTGTGCACTGCAAGAAGAGTGGCTTTTTCCAACTTCCTTTTGTAAGCCAAAAAGTGAATGAGTCAGATCTCAAGTGATTTAGAGATTTTGCTTTGCAAGGTGGAGGGTACTTGCAAAGGGAAAATAGGAGGTTGGAGAGTTTAGGAGGAAGGCAGTGTAGGGCTGTGTAAATTGCAGAGAACTTGGAGCGGGAAGACTTGAGTGGCATGCAACTGTGGGCGGGCTATGAAATCGCGGAGCCTGGCTATAAATCACAACTCAGACATTTACTAATCCTATGACCCCAGACAAATACCATATCCCCTCTTTGGCTCAGTTTCTACATTTTTAAATAAAGATAAAAATAGTGCCTTACAGCCGCGGAAAAAGAAGCACAAGTCACAAGTAGGCGGTATCCCGTGCTTTTTCTAAAGAGGGCTTCGGGAACTTCAATATTTAAAGGAGAAAGAGCAAGCAGGCAGGAAATTAAAACCGGGGAGGAAAAGAAAGAGAGAGAGTAGGCAAGGAAGCTAATCGCTACATTCTTGCGAGGCTCTGATTAGTTCTCACTGAGTCTACATGTTACATGTGGCAAAAAAAAAGGAGGAAAGAGTCAGTTGTGCATTCATTCTCGCTCTCAGTAAATCTACATTTTACATAAGTTAAAGTAAGCATGTGAAATTACAGCTATCTGTTTAGGAACAAAAGGATGGCAGTTTTTGAATGACTCAGGTTCCAAGCTTAATTTTTCTTTGTCATAGTGAGTTTGGGGTCCCGAGATTTTACTTTCCTTTCACACTTTCTCCTAATATAAAGCTTCCTCATAGATGCCTTCTTTTTTCAAACATTTACAACCCTCGTGGTTTTCTCTCCTTTTAAGTACAGAAAAACATAATACTGTGTAATAATCTTATCTGCCTTAAATACAAGACTGCTTAGGATTCACTTAAAATTTAAAAATGGCTCCACATTCCTGGTTTTCAGCTGGATTGTGATTTCCACCACAAATCAGAGCTTTTTAACATTGAGTTTGAGTTTCACAGACCCAGTAAAGTGGAAATATAGACTTTTTCTTAAGACAGTGTTATGACAGTCCAAAGAATCATGGCCAAACTTAATTACCCGTTGTAAACATCATTGCAGTTTTTTACTGAACTATCAGACACTTTCCAGGGCTTATCACAACGTATACTCTAAGTAAATATTATGGGTCCAGGCACACTGGCCCAGGCCTATAATCCCAATGCTTCGAAAGGCCAAAGCAGGAGGATTGCTTGAGGCCAAGAGTTTGAGACCTGCCTGGCCAACGTACCACAACCCCATCTCCAAAAAAAAATTTTTTTTTTAAATTAGCGAAGCATGGTGGCAGGTGCCTGTAGATCTAGCTACTTGGGAGGCTGAGATGG
>NW_020266230.1:0-1739 GCF_003255815.1 Theropithecus gelada | reverse complement strand
GGGCGCCTGTAGTCCCAGCTACTCGGGAGGCTAGTTTTTTGTATTTTTTAGTAGAGACGGGGTTTCACCGTGTTAGCCAGGATGGTCTCGATCTCCTGACCTCGTGATCCGCCCTCCCAAAGTGCTGGGATTACAGGCTTGAGCCACCGCGCCCGGCCCAGATTTTTATTTTTTTAAGATGGAGTTTTGCTCCTGTTGCCTAGGCTGGATGGCAGTGGCGTGATCTCAGCTCACTGCAATCTCCGCCTCCCGGGTTCAAGTGATTCTTCTGCCTCAGCCTCCCGCGTAGCTGGGATTACGGGCATGCACCACCACGCCTGGCTAATTTTGTATTTTTAGTCGGGACGGGGTTTCTCCATGTTTGTCAGACTGGTCTCGAACTCCTGACCTCAGGTGATACTCCCGCCTCAGCCTCCCAAACTGCGGGATTACAGGCGTGAGCCACCATGCCTGGCCGACAAAGAATTATTATCCCCATTGTACAGATGAGGAAATTGAGACTTAGAGTTAAAAACCTTGCTTAAGTTTTGCAGCTCTGAGAGGGGAGAGAAAGTCTGTGTGGGAAGAAGCAGGCAAGAAAGGCCTTCTCAGAACACGACTAGATCCAAAAACCCCTCACCTGTCCACACCTGAGGTGGCTCCTCTTCCTGCTCTCGCTTAGCCTCCTCCAAAAAATCTTCCAGAAGCTTCTCTGCTTTTCGAGCCTCAGCGCTCCCTGGGGCCGCCCAGCCCAGAAAGGTTCGGACACTGCCCAGGTCTGAGTGGGCAGGGGGGTCTCGGAAATCCTGAGGGTGGTCCTGCAGCCAGGAGCCCAGCACTGACACCACAGCCCTGGCCAGAGAGGCAGGGTCTCAGAACTGGGTCCAGAGTAGGGGACCTAGAATGTGACTCCTGGTATGTTTTTTTTGAGACAGAGTCTCACTGTGTCACCAAAGCTGCAGTGCAGTGGCCTGATCTTGACTCACTGCAACCTCAGCCTCCCGAGTAGCTGGGACTACAGGCATGTAGCACCATGCCCAGCTAATTTTTTTTTTTTTTTTTTTGTATTTTTAGTAGAGACAGGGTTTTGCCATGTTGGCCAGGCTGGTCTCTAACTCCTGACCTCCAGTGATCCACCTGCCTCTGCCTTCCAAAGTTCTGGGATTACAGGAGTGAACCACCAAGCCCAGCTTGACTCCCAGTCTTTTATTACCCAACCTGCAATTTTCAAAACCCCAGGCCAACTGCTAACCTTTGACCTCTGGGATTTCCCTCCCAGCACTCCCCTATCCAGATGAAGGACCCACCTCAGGTTCTTGTTGAAGCTCAGATCTTGTCCCACTGTCTTCTTGATCTCTACCCTGGGAAGAAGTCCCCCAGCAGGTGAAGAAGGGGGAAGCTAGAGGGGGCTTAGGAAGAGGGCCCTGGGTTTGGGAGGTGTTTCCTGGTTCCACACCTGAGGAGGTGGAGGGGGGTGCCCAACTGGGGGTCTAGGGTGGGGAACATGGAGGTTCTGGTTCACTACTGACCCAGGAGGTGGGGGCGGCGGCATTGGTGGCAGCAGAAAGCCCAGCAGGTGGGCAGTGGGTACAAAGGTCCGGTAGGTGGCCAGGAAGGCGGGCACAAAGCTGGGGTCCTGCTCACGGTCTCCAGACACCAACTCTCCCACCAGCCGCTCCAGGCGCGCCGCCCTCAGCACCCTCACCTTGCTGGTTCGATAGTGGAGGAAGGTGTTGGCAATAGGGCTGGGGGCCTGCAGG
>NW_020266229.1:455-1739 GCF_003255815.1 Theropithecus gelada | reverse complement strand
GGGATCCGAAATATCTGTTCTCAGATTCCACAGAAATAAGGCTAGCAAAGAGATCCAAGAATTACAGATGTAACTCTGTGTGATGAATTAACAGAACACTAAGCAGTTTCTCAGACAGCTGCTTTCCAGATTTCATCTGAGGATATTTCCTATTTCACCATAGGCCTCTAAGGGCTTCCAAATATCACTTTGCCAGTTCCACAGGAAATGTCTTAGCGAAAGACTTCTTGAGGGGAAAACTATAACACTGTGAGATGATTTCACAGAACACAAAGTTGTTTCTCAGAAAGCTTCTTTCCCGTTGTTATCAGAGGATATTTCCTTTGGCCCTATAGACTTCAAAGGGATCCGAAATATCTGTTCTCAGATTCCACAGAAATACGGCTAGCAAAGTGATCCACGAAATACAGTTGTAACTCTGTGAGGTGAATTAACAGAACACTAAGCAGTTTCTCAGAAAGCTTCTTTCTAGACTTCATTTGAGGAGATTTCCTTTTTCACCATAGCCCTCTATGGGCTTCGAAATATCACTTTGCCAATTCCACAGGAACTGTCTTAGAGAAAGGCCTCTTGAGGGGAACGCTGTAACTCTATGAGATACTTTCACAGAACACAAAGTAGTTTCTTAGAAAGCTAGTTTCTCTTTGTTATAGGAGGATATTTCCTTTGGCCCTATAGTCTTCAAAGGGATACGAATTTTCTGTTTTCAGATTCCACAGAAATAAGGCTAGCAAAGAGATCCACGAAATACAGATGTAACTCTGTGAGTGGAAGTCACACATCACAGAGCACTTTCTAGGAAAGCTTCTTTCCAGATTTCATCTGAGGATATTTCCTTTTTCACCAGAGCCCTCTAAGGACTTGCAAATATCACTTTGCCAATTCCACAAGAAATGTCTTAGCGAAAATCTTCTTGAGGGGAAAGCTGCAACTCTGTGAGATGATTTCAGAGAACACAAAGAAGTTTCTCAGAAAGCTTCTTACTCTTTGTTATCGGAGGGTATTTCCTTTGGCCCTATAGTCTTCAACGGGATCCGAAATATCTGTTCTCAGATTCCACAGAAATAAGGCTAGCAAAGAGATCCACGAAATAGAGATGTAACTCTGTGAGATGAATTAACAGAATACTAAGCAGTTTCTCAGACAGCTGCTTTCCAGATTTCATCTGAGGATATTTCCTATTTCACCATAGGCCTCTACGGGCTTCCAAATATCACTTTGCCAATTCCACAGGAACTGTCTTAGCGAAAGACTTCTTGAGGGGAAAACTATAACTCTGTGAGA
>NW_020266229.1:0-358 GCF_003255815.1 Theropithecus gelada | reverse complement strand
TCAGATTCCACAGAAGTAAGGCTAGCAAAGAGTTCCACAAAATACAGATGTAACTCTGTTAGTGGAAGTCACACATCACAGAGCACTTTCTCAGAAAGCTTCTTTCCAGATTTCATCTGAGGATATTTCCTTTTTCACCATAGCCCTCTACGGGCTTCCAAATATCACTTTGCCAATTCCACAAGAACTGTCTTAGCGAAAGGCTTCTTGAGGGGAAAGCTGTAACTCTGTGAGCTGATTTCACAGAACACAAAGAAGTTTCTCAGAAAGCTTCTTTCTCTTTGTTATAGGAGGATATTTCCTTTGGCCCTATAGTCTTAAAGGGATCCGAAATATCTGTTCTCAGATTCCACAGAAA
>NW_020266228.1:0-1739 GCF_003255815.1 Theropithecus gelada | reverse complement strand
GAGAGAAAGTGTGACCAGGGGACCAACACGAGTGTGGAGCCTGTGAAGGCCCAAGCTCTGGAAGCCCGGACTATTTATTGGTGATCAAACAAAGAAACAGGTGGTGAGAATGTAGGGGTCGAAAGGGCAAACACAGGATCTACAGCTGTGATGGTTTAGCATTTATATGGAACATGTTCTGCTACTTGAGATAATGGGAATACAATTGATCTAGGAGGCTGGGAGGGCTGGAAGCAAGGAGCCAGCAAGTCTAGACCATTCCAAAGGCCACGAGGGGTTTTGTGCCCTGAGCCCTGGATATTATGTCAGATATGCAAGCCCTGCCTCAGCTTCTTTCCCAACACTTGGCTTTTTCCCAACACATTGATTTCTGTATGTTTGAGTGTCAAATACAACACAGTCATAACAAGAATAAGAACATGTTCTTTGCAGCAACGTAGTTGGATCTGGAGGTCATTATCCTAAGCAAATTAACAGAGTAACAGAAAACTATATACCACCTGTTCTCACTTACATGTGGGAGCTAATCATATTGACATAAAGAAGAAAACAACACACATTGGGACCTACACAGTGTGGAGAATGGGAGAAGGTTGAGAACTGAAAAACTACCCATTAAGCACTATACTTATTACCTTAGTGGCAAAACAATCTGTATATCAAACCCACATAACTCACAATTTACCTATATAACAAACCCTGCACATGTACCCCTGAACCAAAAATAAAAGTCTAAAAACATTTTAGCTAGTTTTTAAAATGATTATTAATAGGACACCTAAATACACCACAGGCATTTCAAATGATTTCTTGCTACTTCAGTTATTTAATAGATTCCAAAATGTGTTGACATTGAGATTATGCAGATTTCTTTTGACATAAAAATGAGGTTGATGAATTTTATAATCTAATTTTTGGAGCCTAAACCAAAAGTACAACCAAGTGTCACCTCAGATGTGTTACTGGAGGCAGAATTCTGATCTCATTACATATAAGCGGTACCTAGTCTGACATATATGAACAGGCAAGGAAACAGAAAAAGGACATAGCACAATGTTTATGAAAGTCTCAGCAATTTTAATTTTCTTCTGAGGAAGCTGAAATTGTGCAAGTAAAACAGTGTGACTGGACATGTCTCAGGTGAAGTTGTGTTCTGGAAAGTATCTCCAGTCCTGGACTGGATCCAGTAGGTGCACTCAGGCCCGAAATGTAAAGCAGCGACTTGTATTCCTTAAACAGATGATATTCCAATGAGAAAACTGTTCTCAGGTGAGCTGCAGAGCAGGGACGAGGAGACGGAGGTGACCTTGGATGCCAAGAATTGCTGAAACTTGAAGACCAAGGCCACCTCCTCATAGATGGAGCAGAGATCCACCTATGAGTACATCATGTCGGCTCTGTCTTCAGGAATCTTGGGCTGTGGGGGAGGTGAAGGAATGTGATTTATTCCTTTCTGCTAATGCAGTGTGCTTCAGAGAAAATGAATTGAAAATTTAATAAATATGCTTCTTGCCATAGTAAGGGAGAGAATATGAATAATTCATGGCAATGCAAGTGGTCACTTCAGAGCTGGCAGAAGGAGCAAGTGCACAACTGAGAGAAGGAAGCGCCCTGCCCCAGGAAGCAGGTGCACTAAGATCATCCCCCGAGAACTGCCCTCCAGACGCCATGTGTCAGTGGAACCTGGGCTCATGCCTGGGATCTTGTGCGTAGTGTGGAGAGCAGAGCACAGCTCCATT
>NW_020266227.1:0-1739 GCF_003255815.1 Theropithecus gelada | reverse complement strand
GACAAACATTCCTTGGCCTTTGTTGTACGCATGGAAAGGATTGATGGTGTGAGTTTATTGGTGCAGAGAACCATCGCAAGACTTCGCCTAAAGAAAATTTTTAGTGGTGTCTTTGTAAAAGTCACCCCCCAGAACCTAAAAATGCTGCGTATAGTGGAACCTTATGTGACCTGGGGGTGAGTGAGGTTTTCCATGTGAATTCACATTAGATTTCTATTTGAGTGTGTCAGGCTGCACCGGGTGTTGCTCTCCAGGGCTCATGTTGCTGTAGAAGGGACATTTTGCTGTGACCTCAGCCAGCCTGAAATCAGTGGGTAGCTGTAACAACCATGGGACACGGGGTAGGGAGGGGTCGTAAGAGTACCATGGTAGGGCTGGTGCCGTCGTAGGCTAAGGCTGGGTCAAGGAGAGATCAGTTCTTGGAAGTCTCAAAGCAGAGCTAAAGGCAGTGCTTGTATAAGAGTAGTATTCCTGGCCGGCCATGGTGGCTCGTGCCTGTAATCCCAGCACTTTGGGAGGCCGAGGCGGGTGGATCACAAGGTCAGGAGATTGAGACCATCCTGGCCAACATGGTGAAACCCCTGTCTCTACTAATAAATACAAAAAAAAATTAGCCAGGCCTGGTGGTGTGTGCCTGTAGTCCCAGCTACTCGGGAGACTGAGGCAGGGGAATTGCTTGAAGCCAGGAGGCGGAGGTTGCAGTGAGCTGAGAGAGATTGCGCCACTGCAATCCAGCACGGCGACAGAGCAAGACTCCATCTCAAAAAAAAAAAAAAAGGCCGGGCGCAGTGGATCACGAGGTCAGGAGATCGAGACCATCCTGGCTAACATGGTGAAACCCCGTCTCTACTAAAAATACAAAAAAAATTAGCCAGGCATGGTGGCAGGCCCCTGTAGTCCCAGCTACTCAGGAGGCTGAGGCAGGAGAATGGTGTGAACCCGGGAGGTGGAGCTTACAGTGAACCGAGATTGCACCACTGCCCTCCAGCCTGGGCGACTGAGCAAGACTCCGTCTCAAAAAAAAAAAAAAAAGAGTAGTATTCCTCAAACATTGAAACCCAACAAAAACCTGGGATTTCATCTCCAACTCTTGCACTATCTTGAGTTAGAGGGTCACCTAAGGCCAGAGTCCTAGCCCCTAAGCTAAGCTAGGACATTGTTTCTGTTTTGTTTTTGTTGGTGATATTTTCTCTGGTGAACATTTATATCCATAAATTTAAATTTCTAATTATGTAAGTGGGGTCACTTCGGTTCTTTATTAGGAATATTTCCAAGCATTTCAGCTGGAATGTGATTGCAGAACACTTGCTCGTGGGTATGTGGGAGAATCTCTCCAACCTCTCCTCAGCCAGGCTGCAGGACTGGTATGTAGTGTGCCGGGTGCTGGTGAAAACCGTGCTTTATTTTCCCACATAGATTTCCAAATCTGAAGTCTGTCCGAGAACTCATTTTGAAACGTGGACAAGCCAAGGTCAAGAATAAGACCATCCCTCTGACAGACAACACAGTGATTGAGGAGCACCTGGGTGAGTGCTACAGCTTAGGGTCATCTGGGGCAGAAAGCCAGGGTCTTTGAAGCTTTGATGTGAGATTCAGGTTGTGTTCTTGGGGTCCCAAGAGTCTGCCAGAGTGCCCAGCTTAGTATATGCTGCATACATGTTGATAAAGGAATCTGTGCTTTTGTGTTTCTTAGGGAAGTTTGGCGTCATTTGCTTGGAAGACCTCATTCATGAAATTGC
>NW_020266226.1:0-1739 GCF_003255815.1 Theropithecus gelada | reverse complement strand
CTAGCCAGAACTTCCAACACTATGTTGAATAGGAGTGGTGAGAGAGGTCATCCCTGTCTTGTGCCAGTTTTCAAAGGGAATTTTTCCAGTTTGTGCCCATTCAGTATGATATTGGCTGTGGGTTTGTCATAAATAGCTCTTATTATTTTGAGGTACGTTCCATCAATACTGAATTTATTGAGCGTTTTTAGCATGAAGGGCTGTTGAATTTTGTCAAAAGCCTTTTCTGCATCTATTGAGATAATCATGTGGTTTTTGTCTTTGGTTTTGTTTATATGCTGGATTATGTTTATTGATTTGCGAATGTTGAACCAGCCTTGCATCCCAGGGATGAAGCCCACTTGATCATGGTGGATAAGCTTTTTGATGTGCTGCTGCATCCGGTTTGCCAGTATTTTATTGAGGATTTTTGCATCGATGTTCATCAGGGATATTGATCTAAAATTCTCCTTTTTTGTTGTGTCTCTGCCAGGCTTTGGTATCAGGATGATGTTGGCCTCATAAAATGAGTTAGGAAGGATTCCCTCTTTTTCTATTGATTGGAATAGTTTCAGAAGGAATGGTACCAGCACCTCCTTGTATCTCTGGTAGAATTCAGCTGTGAATCCATCTGGTCCTGGACTTTCTTTCATTGGTAGGCTATTAATTATTGCCTCAATTTCAGAGCCTGCTATTGGTCTATTCAGGAATTCAGCTTCTTCCTGGTTTAGTCTTGGGAGAGGGCAAGTGTCCAGGAAATTATCCATTTCTTCTAGATTTTCTAGTTTATTTGCGTAGAGGTGTTTATAGTATTCTCTGATGGTAGTTTGTATTTCTGTGGGGTCGGTGGTGATATCCCCTTTATCATTTTTTATTGCGTCGATTTGATTCTTCTCTCTTTTCTTCTTTATTAGTCTTGCTAGCGATGTATCAATTTTGTTGATCTTTTCAAAAAACCATCTCCTGGATTCATTGATTTTTTGGAGGGTTTTTTGTGTCTCTATCTCCTTCAGTTCTGCTCTGATCTCAGTTATTTCTTGCCTTCTGCTAGCTTTTGAATGTGTTTGCTCTTGCTTCTCTAGTTCTTTTAATTGTGATGTTAGAGTGTCAATTTTAGATCTTTCCTGCTTTCTCTTGTGGGCATTTAGTGCTATAAATTTCCCTCTACACACTGCTTTAAATGTGTCCCAGAGATTCTGGTATGTTGTATCTTTGTTCTCATTGATTTCAAAGAACATCTTTATTTCTGCCTTCATTTCGTTATGTACCCAGTAGTCATTCAGGAGCAGGTTATTCCATTTCCATGTAGTTGAGCGGTTTTGATTGAGTTTCTTAGTCCTGAGTTCTAGTTTGATTGCACTGCGGTCTGAGAGACAGTTTGTTATAATTTCTGTTCTTGTACATTTGCTGAGGAGTGCTTTACTTCCAATTATGTGGTCAATTTTGGAATAAGTGTGATGTGGTGCTGAGAAGAATGTATATTCTGTTGATTTGGGGTGGAGAGTTCTGTAGATGTCTATTAGGTCTGCTTGCTGCAGAGATGAGTTCAATTCCTGGATATCCTTGTTAACTTTCTGTCTTGTTGATCTGTCTAATGTTGACAGTGGGGTGTTGAAGTCTCCTATTATTATTGTATGGGAATCTAAGTCTCTTTGTAAGTCTTTAAGGACTTGCTTTATGAATCTGTGTGCTCCTGTATTGGGTTCATATATCTTTAGGATAGTTAGCTCTTCCTGTTGAATTGATCCCTTTACCATTAT
>NW_020266225.1:0-1740 GCF_003255815.1 Theropithecus gelada | reverse complement strand
CCTCTAGGGGCTTCCAAATATCACTTTTCCAATTCCACAAGAACTGTATTAGCGTAAGGCTTCTTGAGGGGAAATCTGCAATTCTGTGAGATGATTTCACAGAGCACAAAGAAGTTTCTCAGAAAGCTTCTTTCTCTTTGTTATCGGAGGATATTTCCTTTGGCCCTATAGTCTTCAAAGGGATCCGAAATATCTGTTCTCAGATTCCACAGAAATAAGGCGAGCAAAGAGATCCACGAAATACAGATGTAACTATGTGAGATGAATTAACAGAACTCTAAGCAGTTTCTCAGAGAGCTTCTTTCTAGATTTCATCTGAGGATATTTCCTTTTTCACCATAGCCCTCTAGGGCTTCCAAATGTCACGTTGGCAATTCCACAAGAACTGTCTTAGCGAAAGGCTTCTTGAGGGGAAACCTGTAACTCTGTGAGATGATTTCACAGAACACAAAGAAGTTTCTCAGAAAGCTTCTTTCTCTTTGTTATCGGAGGATATTTCCTTTGGCCCTAGAGTCTTCAAAGATATCCGCAATATCTGTTCTCAGATTCCACAGAAATAAGGCTAGGAAAGAGATCCACGAAATACAGATGTAACTCTGTGAGTGGAAGTCACACATCACAGAGCGGTTTCCAAAAAGCTTCTTTCCAGATTTCATCTGAGGATATTTCTTTTTTCACCATAGCCCTCTATGGGCTTCCAAATATCACTTTGCGAATTCCACAAGAACTGTGTTAGCGAAAGGCTTCTTGAAGGGAACGCTGTAATTCTGTGAGATGATTTCACAGAGAACAAAGAAGATTCTCAGAAAGCTTCTTTCTCTTTGTTATCTGAGGATATTTCCTTTGGCCCTAGAGTCTTCAAAGGGATCCGAAATATCTGTTCTCAGATTCCACAGAAATAAGGCTAGCAAATTGATCAACGAAATACAGACGTAATTCTGTGAGATGAATTAACAGAAACCTAAGCAGTTTCTCAGTAAGCTTCTTTCCAGATTTCATCTGAGGATATTTCCTTTTTCACCATAGCGCTCTATTTTCTTACAAATATCACTTTGCCAATTCCACAAGAACTGTCTTATGGAAAGGCTTCTTCAGGGGAAAGCTGTAACTCTGTGAGATGATTTCACATAACACAAAGAAGTTTCTCAGAAAGCTTCTTTCTCTTTGTTATCGGAGGATATTTCCTTCGGCCCTATAGTCTTCAAAGGGATCCGAAATATCAGTTCTCAGATTCCACAGAAATAAGGCTAGCAAAGAGATCCGCGAAATACCGATGTAACTCTAAGAGATGAATTAACAGAACACTAAGCAGTTTGTCCAAAAGCTTCTTTCCAGATTTCATCTGAGGATATTACCTTTTTCACCATAGCCCTCTGGGGGCTTCCAAATATCACTTTGCGAATTCCACAAGAACTGTCTTAGCGAAAGGCTTCTTGAGGGGAAAGCTGTAACTCTGTGAGATGATTTCACAGAACACAAAGAGGTTTCTCATAAGGCTTCTTTCTCTTTGTTATCGGAGCATATTTCCTTTGGACCTACACTCTTCAAAGGGATCCGAAATATCTGTTCTCAGATTCCACAGAATTAAGGCTAGCAAAGAGATCCACGAAATACAGATGTAAGTCTGTGAGTGGAAGTCACACATCACAGAGCAGTTTCTCAGAAAGCTTCTTTCCGGATTTCATCTGAGGATATTTCCTTTTTCACCATAGCCCTCTATGGGCTTCTAAATATCATTTT
>NW_020266224.1:0-1740 GCF_003255815.1 Theropithecus gelada | reverse complement strand
TTTGAGACGGAGTCTCACTGTGTCTCCCAGGCTGGAGTGCAGTGGCGTGATCTCGGCTCACTGCAAGCTCCGCCTCCCGGGTTCACGCCATTCTCCCGCCTCAGCCTCCCAAGTAGCTGGGACTACAGGCGCCCGCCACCGTGCCCGGCTAATTTTTTGTATTTTTAGTAGAGACGGGGTTTCACCATGTTAGCCAGGATAGTCTCGATCTCCTGACCTCGTGATCCACCCGCCTCGGCCTCCCAAAGTGCTGGGATTACAGGCTTGAGCCACCGCGCCCGGCCATAACTCTATATTTTTGAGGAACTGCCAGACTATTTTCCCATGTCGATGCAGCATTTTACATTCCCACCAGTAAGTAAGAGGGTTCCAACTTTTGTGCATTCTTGCCAACGCTAGTTATTAGCTGACTTTTTGGTTAGACTCACTCTGATGGAGTGTGAAGTAGCCTCTGTTGTCATTTGGACTTGCATTTCTCTGATGAGTGATGCTGTCAAGCACCTTTGCTGGTGCCGTTGGCCGCATGCGCGTGTTCCCTGGAGAAGTGTCTGTGCTGAGCCTTGGTCCACTTTTTAATTAGGCGTTTGTCTTTTTATGACTGAATTGTAAGAGTTCTTTATACATTCTGGATTCTAGGCCCTTATCAGATATATGGTTTGCAAATATTTCCTCCCATTCTGTGGGTTGTGTTTTCAGTGTATCGATAATGTCCTTAGACACAGAATAAATTTGTATTTTAAAAGTGACTTGATTTGGCTGGGTGAGGTGACTCACGCTTGTAATCCCAGCACTTTGGGAGGCTGAGGTGGGCGGATCATAGGAGGCTAGGAGCTCGACGTCAGCCTGGCAAACATAGCAAAAACCCGTCTCTACTAAAAATACAAAAGTTAGCCAGGTATGGTGGTGCACATCTGTAATACCAGTTCCTCTAGAGGCTGAGGCACAAGGATCACTTGAACCCAGGAAGGGGGAGGTTGCAGTGAGCTGAGATCATGCTAGGGCAACAGAACGAGACTTTGTTTAAAAAAAAAAAAAAAAGTGACTTGATTTAAGGGGAAAAAATGACTGGCTATATTCAGTCAGATATGGCAGAAAGTCTCAAGGTGTTATGTGAATGATTAAGGTCTGGGGGGGTGTCCCTATCAGACTACAGGTGTTTAGAGGCAGAGAAAAAGATGCAGTTGGGTTCTTAATGTGAAATGCTGAGAAGTGCAATTCTATCTCTTAAAAAAAAAAAAAAAGTAGTTTTTAAATTTGAAATAATAATAGGTACTGGATTTATTCAAATGTCTTTTCTGCATCTTTTGAGATGAGTATCAGGCTTTATTCCTTTTATCATCTGATGATGAACTTAATTTTTCGATTTGTACTAATGGAATACTAAGTCTATCTGTGATTTCTGAACCAAGCTGTTCCTAGGCCTGAGTTTTATTTTGTTGGCACAGAAGTAAATTAGAAGGCCACGTGTGGTGGCCTGTGCCTGTAATCCTAGTTGCTGAGGTGGGAGGATTGCTTAGGCCCAGGAGTTCAAGGCTGCAGCAAGCTTTGATTGCGCCACTGCACTCCAGCCTTGGCGACAGACAGACCCTGTCTCAAAAAAAAAAAAAAAAAAAGGCCGGGTGCGGTGGCTCAAGCCTGTAATCCCAACACTTCGGGAGGCCGAGGCGGGCGGATCACGAGGTCAGGAGATGGAGACCATCCTGGCTAACACGGTGAAACCCCGTCTCTACTAAAAAATAC
>NW_020266223.1:0-8059 GCF_003255815.1 Theropithecus gelada | reverse complement strand
GATCACTTGGACTTGGGAAGGGGAACATCACACACCGGGGCCTATCACAGGGAGGGGGGAGCGGGGAGGGATTGCATTGGGAGTTATACCTGATGTAAATGACGAGTTGATGGGTGCTGACGAGTTGATGGGTGCAGCACAGCAACATGGCACAAGTATACATATGTAACAAACCTGCACGTTATGCACATGTACCCTAGAACTTAAAGTATAATAATAATAATAAATAAATTTTAAAAAAAAGAAAATGATAAGGAAGAGAAAAAAAAGAGACAGGATAGGTAGTTTCCATCTAAGAGCTGAATCAAGACACTATTGGAAAGAAAAGTGGAATCTATTCAGAACCAGTTTTCTCAAAGCTATGGAAAGTATGGACTAAAATTCAGGATCACAGCAACATACTTCCCATGCTTATGAGGTGGAAGGGTGTTGGTGTTGTGCCTGCACTCCACTGGACACAGCTGGAAAAGGGGACAGTCAAACAATGTTGCTTAGCCAAGGTAAAAACAAAAAAGAAACAAACAAAAACACCTGATCAAAGAGGGTTTGGATTAAACTCAGGAATCTTGCACTCCTGGGATCCTAACCCTTCAACCTCACGTTCTCTCAATGCCCTACGCCCAGACAACCCATGCTCTTCTGTGGCCTGAATGTCATCTTTTCTATTAAAGGACAAGTTCCGAGAAGAGGAAAAAACAACCTTGCCAAACATCCTACCCTTGTTGTTATTGTTAAATGCCAGAACTCAATACCCATCTGATTTCTCTAATAGTGTGCAGTGACGGTATATTTACAAGAGCTTGCTGCCTTCAAAGAGCAGTTCGGAATTCTCTGAGGTTTAAATCTTAAATTACTTCACAAGAGATTTAACAGCAAGCCTTCAGACAAACTGGCTGTCTGAAGTGTACTTCAATGTGTGCATGCTGTAATCAATCAAATTGACTGACAAAGACACTTGCAATGAGTTTACTAGAAAAAACTTCAATAGTCCTTTGGTCTCCAAAGCTCCTGTTGTACTTATGATTTTCTTCAAAAAATAAGAATATTTATTAGTAAAATAATTTCCTCTTTTCAAGCACAAAACTGACAGCTTTGATTTTCCAGAGGAGGATTAGAGTCTTCCTTTGCTAAGTAAATGTAAAGCTCTATGGAAATTAATGTAATATCAACCACATGACTAATGTTGTTTTGCCAAACTCCTATCAACTCAAATGGGCAAGGAACAGGTTCAAGTGGCCGAAGAAGAGACCCAGAGCCAGCAAAGCAAACATGGAGTTTTACCAGGAGCTTACATACAGGGGAGAGAGTCCAGTGGTGGCGAGCTGGACAGAAGAACTGCCTTACATACAGTCCAATGGCAGTGGGTTGGACAAGAAAACTGCAACTGCCTGCAAAAAGCATGCAGATTGTATAGCATTTTCACTTAACACCCTTTCTCTAACAACCTTCACCTGACAACCTTCATTCAACCCAAAACTTCGGGGCCTCCTTTCCCAGCATGGCCCCCAATCCACAGGATGGACCAGGGGCTCAAGATGTTCCTCACAGAAAAAGAACAAATCTCCAGGTTGGCTACTCCCATATTCCCTCACTCTGAGCACACATTTAGGTGTGTCTGCCATACAAGGTCATTCTCAGGGCATACTTAAATTATTTCTATCAGGTGCATTTACCACACATACATGTCTTAAGTGAGTATGTACTATGGACTCAGCATCATGCCAGATTTCAGGGCATTGGTTCTCAAATGTGGCTGCACACTGAAATCACCCAGAAAGTTTTACACATGACTGATCCCTGAGCTTTGAACTCAGAGATTCTGATATAATCAGTCAACGTGGGGCCTTGACACTGGGACCCTGTATTAGTTCGTTCTCACACTGCTATAAAGTTATCACCCAAGACTGGGTAATTTATAAAGAAAAGTGGTTTAATTGACTCACAGTTTCACATGACTGGGGAGGCCTCAGGAAACTTACAATCATAGCAGAAGGGGAAGCAGGCACCTTCTTCACAAAGCAGCCAGGAGTGAGAGAGCAACAGTGAGCGAAGCAGGAAGAGCCCCTTATAAAACCATCAGATCTGTGAGAACTCACTCACTCTCACGAGAACACCACGGGGAGAACTGGCCCCATAATTTAATCACCTCTCTCCCTCGACATGTGGGGATTACAGTTCCCTCCCTTGACAAGTGGGGATTACAATTTGAGATGCAATTTGAGTGAGAACACAGAACCAAACCATATCACAGACTTTGAGAAACTCCCCAGGCCATTCTACTGTGCAGCCATGGTTAAGAACCACTTTACAACTGATCTTTTTTACAAAAAGAATAGAGCCTATTTGACAAAATGGTAGACACATGGGTAACAACAGACAGCAATACAAGACAGATCATCAAAAAAATCTGTTTGAAGTTGAAAAGATACCAAAATGTAGGATCCTGAAAAGCATCATTTAGGTTCAGTATGGCAGACAAATGATGAAAACAGTTTTAGGAAGATTAGTCTATCAATGCTATTCAGGATGGACTGAAAAGTAGAATACAAACAGAGAGACAAGTGGGGAAGCTAGTGAAGAAAAAAAAAATGATTACCCCATTGCTTATAAAAAAGTGAATATCCACAGCACAGTATTCAAGACTTTCCATTATATGTTCTCAATCTACATTTCTACTCTTATCTCTCATCCTACCTCCTTATGCAGGTCATAGTTTAACCCAGTGTTCTCTAAAGGGAAATTGTATGTTAACAGATTTTATATGACCAAAAGGATTCCATGGTTAAAAAATAGTTTTGAAATGCTGACTGAAACAAAGTTAAAACAGGCTTCTTTACTGAAAGATTTTCCACAGCCTTTAATAACAAGCTTTTTAACAACCTCTGTTTCCTTATTCAGATTTTCTCATTGGACCATGTGTCTAAATGGTTCTTTCCCCAGCATCACTGTTTAATTCTACTTTCCTTATAAATACAAAGTATAGCAACCTGGCTGGGTGTGGTGGCTCACGCCTGTAATCCCAGCACTTTGGGAGGTCAAGGCAGGCAGATCACCTGCTAAAAATACAAAAAAATTAGCCAGGTGTGGAGGCAGGTGCCTGTAATCCCAGCTGCTCAGGAGGCTGAGGCAGGAGAATAGCTTGAACCCAGGAGTCGGAGGTTGCAGTGAGCTGAGATCACGCCACTGCACTCCAGCCTGGGCAACAGAGTGGGACTCTGTCTCAAAAAACAATAACAACAACAAAATGAAACAAACAAACAAAAAGAACAGCAACCTTATGTGCCATGCACTGATTGGGTTTCTTTTATTTAAATGGGAACACAAATCTTCAAAGTCCATGTGAAATACTGAGTAAAACCTGCATTCTCTTAAGACAGAGTGTATTTTCTGGTCTAACACCTATTAATATATCATAAAATAACACTGGAAACATACCTTCAGGTCCCCCCTCCCACCCACACATACATATATTCATATACACAGGTAACTTTCATTATTTGTTTTTCAAAATACAAATAAGTCATTATTTAGAAAATAGGACACCACCACAGAGACATATGTAATACTTCAAAACCATACCCTAACAGACCTAGCTTGAAGAGGCTGCAACCGCTTAACAGTTAAAGAGATACCTCTATTTGCAGCTTTAAATACTCCTTTAGATGCTAGGTCCTGTCAGCACTTCAGTACCAAAAGATGATCTGCCAAGAAAAGGTATATCTAGTTCAGTTGGCACTCAAAGTTTCACCACAGGGACTATTTTTTTTCCTAATGGTCAAGTAGAAATCACCGAACTGCGCCAAACTGTACCTCCACTAGCAACAGTTGCAGAGAGGTAAGACCCAGTCAACATTTTCAGAGGCAAGATCTGATTTGCAGTCTGTTGTAGAGGGAGACAAGGGAAGACATTTCAAATACATTGCCTTCTTTTTAATTTTTTTTTATTTTTAAATTTTATTTCAATAGTTTTGTGGTACAAGTTGTTTTTGGTTATATGGATGAATTATATAGTGGTTAAGTCTGAGATTTTAGTGTACTCATTACCTTGGTAGTGTAAATTGTACCTAATATGTAGTGTTTTATCCCTCACCCTCCTCCCACTCTCCCCTCTTCTGAGTCTCCAATATCTATTATGCCACTCTGTATGCCTTTGTGTACCCACAGCTTAGCTCTCACTTGTAAGTGAGAACATGCGGTATTTGGTTTTTCATTGCTGAGTTACTTCACTTAGAATAATGGCCTACAGTTCCATCCAAGTTGCTGAAAAAGACATTATTTCTTTTTATGGCAGAGTAATATTCCATGGAATATGCATACCACATTTTCTTTACCCAGTCATTGGTTGATGAGCATTTAGGTTGGTTCCATATTTTTGCAATTGTGAATTCTGCTGTCATAAACATGTGTGTGCAAGTGTCTTTTTCATGTAATGACTTCTTTCTCTTTGGGTAGATATGCAGTCTTGGGTCCATTTACATGGTGAATCACATTTATTGACTTGTGTATGTTGAACCATCCCAGCATCCCTGGTATCAATCCCACTTTATCATGGTGAATTATCTTTTCAATGTGCTGTTGGATTTGGGTTGCTAGTATTTTGTTGAGGATTTTTGGATAAGCATCAAGGATATTGGTCTGTAGTTTTCTTTTTCTGTTTTGTTCTTTCCTGGCTTTGGTATCAGGGTGAAACTGGCTTCATAGAATGAGTTAGGGAGGATTCCTTCCTTCTAAGTCTTTTGAAATAGTTTCAGTAGGGTTGGTACCAATTCTGTTTTGAACGTCTGGTATAATTTGGTTGTGAATCTGTCTGTACATTGCCTTTTCTTAAGTGAAGAGGTAAAAATGGGGAGAATTGCTAGTGTCTCCTGTGGCTTTCTTTTGTTGGGTTCCTTCAGAATACTGATGTCTGTTAAGACCAGCTACTTTTCATTGTTTCTGAATGGAATCACCCATCCCCGTTTAGATTTACCATCCTGCAAATAATTGTTGCATGCCTAGTAAATGCCAAGTTCTAGGCATGGGAGCCAGAAGCCATGTATTTCAGGCCTGGCTCTGCCCTCTACCTTGCTGTTTGACTTAAAGCAAGTACATTTTCTATTTGAGGCCTCAGTTTCTTTGGCTTTCAAGGCAATTATCATTCCTGCCCTATTTCTGATATGAGACTGGAATAGGGAACAAGGGAGATAATAGATATGAAAGACTTTGAAAAATAAAAATTTTGTGTACCAAGTTCAAATTATTCCTACTTGGGATCATAGGTTACAGTGACCAAACACCCACTGAAAGTAAATTTATTTTAGGAAAAGGGATTTATTTTACAAAAGCAGGATATTCTCATAGAATCCCATTGCGAGAAGTATAGATGGACCTCACAGAAACTATAAAGTCAAAAGATAGCTACTCTGCCTCCCTGTCTCTCTCTATGGACCATGTGGTCTCTCATCTCCATTTCTCTATATATCTGCCTTATTCATTTGTTCTAACCAACTTCTCCATGTTCATGACTCAGCAGTCTAACTGATTTAGTCTTTGTAATCCCAACTAAACAGTTTCTGGAGAATCTGAGGTGTATCTAAATGTCATCAGTCACAGCAAGAAGGGCAGGATCACACGAGATTGGGATGAGCTGCTCCTCAAATATGAACAAATTAAACGCTCTGAGAAGATAATGGTGAAGAAAGTTGTTTGCACTTTAGTGCATAAATGTGATGAGTATAAAATTGCATAAATAACGTATAACTTCATTAGTCTTATGGAAAGCAGAATTAGTCTTCCTAAAATCTCAAATGAGACTGTCTACCTATAACAGGCAGAAGAATGCTTTTGCATTATAGCGAGAGGATAGGCATGGTTCCTTACCTATAACTAGTGGTAAAAGGAAAATCTTACAGATTATTAATGCCTTTCTATTTCTCTGGCTTGCAAGAGTCACAGAAAAAAAAATCCGGAGTCATTATTTACTTTACCTGCCCCCATTCACCTCTGAAAAACCAGTAAATAAAGATGATAGCTGTCAGGTGTTTATACAAATTAACTATCATTTGAGAATTTATGATTTTTAAACTCAATGGATTAAATAAATAAAACATTTAAACTTGATTTTAATGCTAAATTTTTAAGCTTTAGAATGAAGATTTTCTGTGTAAAGGTAGGTGAATAAACTTGTCAAAGGACAGATGTAGTTAAAATTGGGTCAATGTCTCCACTTGAGCTTTGATAAGTAATACAACTGCCTCATTTCCTATTTCAATCAGGGTGATCACTAGTTTTACCCCTTTGGTCAAAAATCAGTATTAAGGTGTGAGTACATCTAGCATCCCAGTAAAGCTTCCCAGTAGAGAGTTGTGAGGGTCCTAACTAAAAACAAGGGATTTAGATAAATATTCTTCACAAATTCAAATCCAATCATTTTATTTGATAGGAAATAGGTGGAAGGGTAAAAAGCATTCCCCTAGCTTGAAAACAATGTGGAATAATAGACCAAAAGTGTGACTTTAGTGTTACTGATCACCGTTGGCAGCATGACTACCAAACAGCTCTCCAGTTTATATCAAGAGCAGAGATTCCTTGCACAGCTGAGCCTGTCTTCTCTGTAGCCAGACATGATCTATACACTGCATAAACAAGAAATTCAAAAGATAAGTTATTGCACCAATTCTGAGAGCAGTCAGAAATAGCTCCCCCTTGGCTGCAAGGTTGCATTTGAGTCATATTTTTATTTACCATGTATCTCTTCAGTGAATCCAGATATCTGAGTTTTAAAACATCTGCCCCTGTGAAAAGATTACATTGGAGCCCAAGGGCAAACATCTTTATAATATATTCTTATTTTCTTAGGAGAACAAGACTATAAGATGGGACATAGAATACAGCCATCTTTTGAGGACTTCCCTATTTACCTACCAATCTTCCTCTCTTCTTTCAAGTCATAGCTGCTTTTAAATCACAGAGGAAAGTGTTTGGTTCCCTTGTTATAGAGAAATTGAGTGCTTTCTGCTATGTGGA
Organism: Theropithecus gelada; assembly: GCF_003255815.1. NCBI lineage: Eukaryota > Metazoa > Chordata > Mammalia > Primates > Cercopithecidae > Theropithecus > Theropithecus gelada. The sequence goes on along the minus strand of NW_020266223.1, from coordinate 1,054 downwards.
CCACACAATATATATTGAACATAGCATAAGTCATAATGTGTAGCTAGACATGAAGATTAGAAATTTTTCCAGAAGAAAATTATTCCAGAGGTCACAGGTTATACGTGAACCTCCAGTATAAAATAGCAGCAGCCCAAGATCTTAGGAAGACAAATTCAAATTTACAGATAGATTCCAGGTCCACTGTATGTATTTGGTGGGTGGTGGAAGTTGGGGGGTAATAATTACACATGAAATGTAATTTTAAAGGCAAGATTTCATCAGTCAGCTTAACAATGACCATTGATACCTGCTAACATGTTCGCACATTTGCAACAAATGCTTTAATTCTAAACACAACATAAGGTAGTAATTTTCAACTATTAGTATATTTCAGAATGACTTAAAATTTTTATTAAAATTGAGATTCCCAGGTCTCACCTCCTGAGTTTGTAGTTTAGAAAATCGATGGTCAGCCCTAGTGACACACATTTTTACCAAGCACTCTGAATAGTTCAGATGCCTTCAGGTAAGCTATTGCTTCCAGTAGCCCATTGTTAAAATCACATAATATGAACATATTGATCCATAACTCCTAGTGGTTCTTTAACAAATGTGTAGATAAGCTGACTCATGTAGGATTCATTTTGGGATGCAGGGAAGAGAAAGACTGAAACTTGAGGTACTGCTGCGGTAGGAGAACAACAATATAGGGACATTAGTCAGCCCACGGGCAGTCGAAGATAATTATGTATAGGCATAGGATGAGGCAGTTATGACAAAACCAGATGAAAAGAGAGAAAAATGCGAGTAAGTGGAAAAGAATAAAATTCAACTTGACTTCCTTTGCATCAAACAAGCCCACAAGAGAAACATATCTAAGTGTTGGGGGAATATGGTCATCCAGTAAACAAATCACCCTTGCCATCATTTCTGCTGCCATTCTTTGCATGCCTCTTAGTACTGGGGATATCAGTTCCACTAGGAAAAACAGAAGCACAATGCTGGCATCATCAGAAACGTCTCATGAATGATGGTTTCCAGCTGCATCCATGTCCCTACAAAGGACACAAAC
>NW_020266222.1:748-1740 GCF_003255815.1 Theropithecus gelada | reverse complement strand
CTGTGGAATCTGAGAACAGATATTTCGGAACCCTTTGAAGACTATAGGGCCAAAGGAAATATCCTCCGGTAAAAAAGAGACAGAAACTTTCTGAGAAACTTCTTTATGTTCTGTGAAATCACCTCACAGAGTTCCAGCTTTCTGCTCAGAAGCCTTTCCCTAAGACAGTTCTTGTGGAATTGGGAAAGTGATATTTGGAAGCCCATGGATGGCTATGGTGAAAAAGGAAATATCCTCAGATGAAATCTGGAAAGAATCTTCCTGAGAAACTGCTTATTGTTCTGTTAATTCATCTCACAGAGTTACATCTGTATTTCGTGAATCTCTTTGCTAGCCTTTTTTCTGAGGAATCTGAGAACAGATATTTCAGATCCCTTTCAAGACTATAGGGAAAAAGTAAATATCCTCCGATAACAAAGAGAAAGAAGCTTTCTGAGTAACTTCTTTGTGTTCTGTGAAATCATCTCACAGAGTTACAGATTTCCCCTCAAGAAGCCTTTCGCTAAGACAGTTCTTGTGGAATTGGCAAAGTGATATTTGGAAGCCCATAGGAAGCTATGGTGAAAAAGGAAATATCCTCAGATTAAATCTGGAAAGAAGCTTTCTGAAAAAGTACTCTGTGATGTGTGACTTCCACTCACAGAGTTACATCTGTATTTCGTGGATCTCTTTGCTAGCCTTATTTCTGTGGAATCTGAGAACAGATATTTCGGATCCCTTTGAAGACTATAGGGCCAAAGGGAATATCGTCCGATAACAAAGAGAAAGAAGCTTTCTGAGAAACTTCTTTGTGTTCTGTGAAATGAACTCACAGAGTTACAGCTTTACCCTAAAGAAGCCTTTCGCTAAGACAGTTCTTGGAGAATTGGCAAGGTGATATTTGGAAGCCCATAGAGGGCTATGGTGAAAAAGGAAATATCCTCAGATGAAATCTGGAAAGAAGCTTTCTGAGAAACTGCTCTGGGATGTGTGACTTCCACTCACAGAGTTAC
>NW_020266222.1:0-653 GCF_003255815.1 Theropithecus gelada | reverse complement strand
AAGCTTTCTGAGAAACTGCTCTGGGATGTGTGACTTCCACTCACAGAGTTACATCTGTACTTCGTGGATCTCTTTACTAGCCTTATTTCTGTGGAATCTGAGAACAGATATTTGGATCCTTTTGAGGACTATAGGGCCAAATTAAATATCCCCCGAAAAAAAGAGAAAGAAGCTTTCGGAGAAACTTCCTTGTGTTCTGTAAAATCATCTAACAGAGTTACAGCTTTCCCCTCAAGAAGCGTTTCGCTAAGACAGTTCTTGTGGAATTGGCAAAGTCATATTTGGAAGCCCATAGAGGGCTATGGCGGAAAAGGAAACATCCTGCGATGAAATCTGGAAAGAAGCTTACATAGAAACTACTCTGTGATGTGTGACTTCCACTCACAGAGTTACATCTGCATTTCGTGGATCTCTTTGGTAGCCTTCTTTCTGTGGAATCTCAGAACAGATATTTCGGATCGCTTTGAAGACTATAGGGACAAAGGAATTATCCTCCGATAACAAAGAGAAAGAAGCTTTCTGAGAATCTTCTCTGTGTTCTGTGAAAAAATCTCACGGAGGTACAGCTTTCCCCTCAAGAAGCCTTTCGCTAAGACAGTTCTTGTGGAATTGGCAAAGTGATATTTGGAAGTCCATAGAGGGCTATGTTGAAA
>NW_020266221.1:0-1740 GCF_003255815.1 Theropithecus gelada | reverse complement strand
GATTTCACAGAACACAAGGAAGTTTCGCAGAAAGATTCTTTCTCTTTGTTATCGGAGGTATTTCCTTTGGCCCTATAGTCTTCAAAGGGATCCGAAATATCTGTTCTCAGATTCCACACAAATAAGGCTAGCAAAGTGATCCACCAAATACAGATGTAACTCTGTGAGATGAATTAACAGAACACTAAGCAGTTTCTCAGAAAGCTTCTTTCCAGATTTCATCTGAGGATATTTCCTTTTTCACCATAGCCATCTATGGGCTTCCAAATATCACTTTGCCAATTCCCCAAAAAGTGCTTAGCGAAAGGCTTCTTGAGGGGAAAGCTGTAACTCTGCGAGATGATTTCACAGAACACAAAGGATTTTCTCAGAAAGCTTCTTTCTCTTTGTTATCGGAGGATATTTCCTTTGGACCTATAGTCTTCAAAGGGATCCGAAATATCTGTTCTCAGATTGCACAGAAATAAGGCTAGCAAAGAGATCCACGAAATACAGATACAACTCTGTGAGTGGAAGTCACACATCAATGTGCAGTTTCTCAGAAAGCTTCTTTCCAGATTTCATCTGAGGATATTTCCTTTTTCACCATAGACAACTATGGGCTTCCAAATATCACTTTGCCAATTCCACAACAACTGTCTTAGCGAAAGGCTTCTTGAGGGGAAAGCTGTAACTCTGTGAGATGATTTCACAGAACACAAAGAAGTTTCGCAGAAAGATTCTTTCCCTTTGTTATCGGAGGATATTTCCTTTGGCCCTATAGTCTTCAAAGAGATCTGAAATATCCGTTCTCAGATTCCACAGAAATAAGGCTAGCAAAGAGATCCACGAAATACAGATGTAACTCTGTGAGAGGAAGTAACAGAACACTAAGCAGTTTCTCAGAAAGCTTCTTTCCAGATTTCATCTGAGGATATTTCCTTTTTCAACATAACCCTCTATGGGCTTCCAAATATCACTTTTCCAATTCCACAAGAACTGTCTAATCGAAAGGCTTCATGAGGGGAAAGGTGTAACTCCTTGAGATGATTTCACAGTACACAAAGAAGTTTCTCAGAAAGCTTCTTTCTGTTTGTTATCGGAGGATATTTCCTTTGGCCCTATAGTCTTCAAAGGGATCCGAAATATCTGTTCTCAGATTCCACAGAAATAAAGCTAGCAAAGAGTTCCACGAAATACAGATTTAACTCTGTGAGAGGAATTAACAGAACACTAAGCAGTTTCTCAGAAAGCTTCTTTCCAGATTTCATCTGAGGATATTTCCTCTTTCACCATAGCCCTCTATGGGCTTCCAAATATCACTTTGCCTATTCCATAAGAACTGTCCTAGCGAAAGGCTTCTTGAGGGCAAAGCTGTAACTCTGAGAGATGTTTTCACAGAACACAAAGAAGTTTCTCAGAAAGCTTCTTTCTCTTTGTTATCGGAGGATATATCCTTTGGCCCTATAGTCTTCAAAGGGATCCGAAAGATCTGTTCTCAGATTCCACAGAAAAAAGGCAGGAAGAGATCCACGAAATACAGATGTAACTCTGTGAGATGAATTAACAGAACACTAAGCAGTTTCTCATTAAGCTTCTTTCCAGATTTCATCTGAGGATATTTCCTTTTTCACCGTAGCCCTCTATGGGATTCCAAATATCACTTTGCCAATTTCACAAGAACTGTCTTAGCAAAAGGCTTCTTGAGTGGAAGGCCGTAACTCTGTGAGATGATTTCACAGAACACAAAGAAGTTTCTCA
>NW_020266220.1:0-1741 GCF_003255815.1 Theropithecus gelada | reverse complement strand
ACTATAGGGCCAAAGGAAATATCCTCCGATAACAAAGAGAAAGAGGCTTTCTGAGAAACTTCTTTGTGTTCTGTGAAATCATTTCACAGACTTCCAGCATTACCCTCAAGAAGCCTTTCGCTAAGCCTGTTCTTGTGGAATTTGCAAAGTGGTATTTCGATGCCCATAGAGGGCTATGGTGAAAAAGGAAATATCCTCCGATGAAATCTGGAAAGAAGCTTTCTGAGAAACTGCTTCTTGTTCTGTTAATTCATCTCACAGTGTTACAGCTTTCCCCTCAAGAAGCCGCTCCCTAAGCCTGTTCTTGTGGAATTGGGAAAGTGATACTTGGAAGCCCCTAGAGGGGTATGGTGAAAAAGAAAATATCCTCAGAGAAAAACTGGAAAGAAGCTTTCTGAGAAACTGCTTTGTGATGTGTGACTTCCACTCACAGAGTTACATGTGTATTTTGTGGATCTGTTTGCTAGCCTTATTTTTGTGGAATCTGAGAACTGATATTTCGGATCCCTTTGAAGACTATAGGGCCAAAGGAAATATCCTCTGATAAGAAAAGAAAGAAGCTTTCTGAGAAACTTCTTTGTTTTCTGTGAAATCATCTCACAGAGTTACAGCTTTCCCCTCAAGAAGCCTTTCGCTAAGCCTGTTCTTGTCGAATTTGCAAAGTGATATTTCGATGCCCATAGAGGGCTACGGTGAAATAGGAAATATCCTCCGATGAAATCTGGAAAGAAGCTTTCTGAGAAACTGCTTAGTGTTCTGTTAATTCATCTCACAGAGTCACAGCTTTCCCCTCAAGAAGCCGCTCCATAAGCCTTTTCTTCTGCAATTTGCACAGTGATATTTGGAAGCCCATAGAGAGCTATGGTGAGAAAGAAAATATCTTCAGAGAAAAACTGGAAAGAAGCTTTCTGAGAAACTGCTTTGTGATGTGTGACTTCCACTCACAGAGTTACATGTGTGTTTCTTGGATCTGTTTGCTAGCCTTTTTTCTGTGGAATCTGAGAACTGATAGTTCGGATCCCTTTGAAGACTATAGGGCCAAAGGAAATATCCTCCGATAACAAAGAGAAAGAGGCTTTCCGAGAAACTTCCTTGTGTTCTGTGAAATCATCTCACAGAGTTACAGCTTTCCCCTCAAGAAGCCTTTCGCTAATCCTGTTCTTGTGGAATTTGCAAAGGGATATTTCGATGCCCCTAGAGGGCTACTTTGAAAAAGGAAATATCCTCCGATGAAATCTGGAAAGAAGCTTTCTGAGAAACTGCTTAGTGTTCTGTTAATTCATCTCACAGAATTACAGCTTTCCCCTCAAGAAGCCGTTCGCTAAGCCTGTTCTTGAGGAATTTGCGAAGTGATATTTGGAACCCTTAGAGGGCTATGGTGAAAAAGAAAATATCCTCAGAGAAAACCTGGAAAGAAGCTTTCTGAGAAACTGCTTTGTGATGTGTGACTTCCACTCACAGAGTTACATCTGTATTTCTTGGATCTGTTTGCTAGCCTTATTTGTGTGGAATCTGAGAACTGATATTTCGGATCCCTTTGAAGACTATAGGTCCAAAGGAAATATCCTCCGATAACAAAGAGAAAGAAGCTTTCTGAGAAACTTCTTTGTGTTCTGTGAAATCATCTCACAGAGTTACAGCTTTCCCCTCAAGAAGCCTTTCGCTAAGCATGTTCTTGTGGAATTTGCAAGGTGATGTTTCGATGCCCATAGAGGGCTACAGTGAAAAAGGAAATACCCTG
>NW_020266219.1:0-1741 GCF_003255815.1 Theropithecus gelada | reverse complement strand
ACTATAGGGCCAAAGGAAATATCCTCCGATAACAAAGAGAAAGAGGCTTTCTGAGAAACTTCTTTGTGTTCTGTGAAATCATTTCACAGACTTCCAGCATTACCCTCAAGAAGCCTTTCGCTAAGCCTGTTCTTGTGGAATTTGCAAAGTGGTATTTCGATGCCCATAGAGGGCTATGGTGAAAAAGGAAATATCCTCCGATGAAATCTGGAAAGAAGCTTTCTGAGAAACTGCTTCGTGTTCTGTTAATTCATCTCACAGTGTTACAGCTTTCCCCTCAAGAAGCCGCTCCCTAAGCCTGTTCTTGTGGAATTGGGAAAGTGATACTTGGAAGCCCCTAGAGGGGTATGGTGAAAAAGAAAATATCCTCAGAGAAAAACTGGAAAGAAGCTTTCTGAGAAACTGCTTTGTGATGTGTGACTTCCACTCACAGAGTTACATGTGTATTTTGTGGATCTGTTTGCTAGCCTTATTTTTGTGGAATCTGAGAACTGATATTTCGGATCCCTTTGAAGACTATAGGGCCAAAGGAAATATCCTCTGATAAGAAAAGAAAGAAGCTTTCTGAGAAACTTCTTTGTTTTCTGTGAAATCATCTCACAGAGTTACAGCTTTCCCCTCAAGAAGCCTTTCGCTAAGCCTGTTCTTGTCGAATTTGCAAAGTGATATTTCGATGCCCATAGAGGGCTACGGTGAAATAGGAAATATCCTCCGATGAAATCTGGAAAGAAGCTTTCTGAGAAACTGCTTAGTGTTCTGTTAATTCATCTCACAGAGTCACAGCTTTCCCCTCAAGAAGCCGCTCCATAAGCCTTTTCTTCTGCAATTTGCACAGTGATATTTGGAAGCCCATAGAGAGCTATGGTGAGAAAGAAAATATCTTCAGAGAAAAACTGGAAAGAAGCTTTCTGAGAAACTGCTTTGTGATGTGTGACTTCCACTCACAGAGTTACATCTGTATTTCTTGGATCTGTTTGCTAGCCTTTTTTCTGTGGAATCTGAGAACTGATAGTTCGGATCCCTTTGAAGACTATAGGGCCAAAGGAAATATCCTCCGATAACAAAGAGAAAGAGGCTTTCCGAGAAACTTCCTTGTGTTCTGTGAAATCATCTCACAGAGTTACAGCTTTCCCCTCAAGAAGCCTTTCGCTAATCCTGTTCTTGTGGAATTTGCAAAGGGATATTTCGATGCCCCTAGAGGGCTACTTTGAAAAAGGAAATATCCTCCGATGAAATCTGGAAAGAAGCTTTCTGAGAAACTGCTTAGTGTTCTGTTAATTCATCTCACAGAATTACAGCTTTCCCCTCAAGAAGCCGTTCGCTAAGCCTGTTCTTGAGGAATTTGCGAAGTGATATTTGGAACCCTTAGAGGGCTATGGTGAAAAAGAAAATATCCTCAGAGAAAACCTGGAAAGAAGCTTTCTGAGAAACTGCTTTGTGATGTGTGACTTCCACTCACAGAGTTACATCTGTATTTCTTGGATCTGTTTGCTAGCCTTATTTGTGTGGAATCTGAGAACTGATATTTCGGATCCCTTTGAAGACTATAGGTCCAAAGGAAATATCCTCCGATAACAAAGAGAAAGAAGCTTTCTGAGAAACTTCTTTGTGTTCTGTGAAATCATCTCACAGAGTTACAGCTTTCCCCTCAAGAAGCCTTTCGCTAAGCATGTTCTTGTGGAATTTGCAAGGTGATGTTTCGATGCCCATAGAGGGCTACAGTGAAAAAGGAAATACCCTG
>NW_020266218.1:0-1741 GCF_003255815.1 Theropithecus gelada | reverse complement strand
CAATGAGCTCAAGGGCCCGGCTATCTGTCAGTGACACCCGCCTAAGGGGTATCAGGGATGATTCCATCACCCAGAGACCCCTCATCAACTCACCAGACTGTATTCCCATCCCCATGGGACCCAATTCCTGCGCACAGCCTCTTTCGGCAACGGAATCCGAAGAGCGGTTTCCAGCGCCCACCTCACATTCTTGAAACTCCTCTCCCTTTAGCAGGACCTGGCCACGGAGATGGCTGGAGGAGGCCCTATGGTCAAGACTTTTAGGGTCCCGCAGTGGTTGTCGCAGGCAGCCTTTTCCCCAAGACCAGGCTGGCTCGGCCTGCCCCATTTTCCGCTGCTTAGGCAGGCTGACAGTCCTGACAGTTCAGCTCCCGAGGCTGCCTCGCGAATGTGCATGCGCCAGTCTCTGGGCCCCATGTGCGTGTGGGAGGGAAGGCCCGTGTCACAGTGACTGCCACTGCTGCCTGGCGACAAGTATCCGTGACTTGGCGGAGGAAACGTTTGTGCACGTGCGTCCGCGTTGGACTCTCGCCTGTCTTCTTTGAAGGATCCACGTGATAGTCCCACAATCCTAGCAGATGGCAGTGGCGAGTCAGCCTGAAGAAATCTCAAGCGGAGCTTCAGAAATAACAGCGCGAAATCCCTGAGGATCCTAAAGGACCTGCGGGAGGCGTCAGACCTGCCTAGACCATGTGGGGGTGAGTCTCCTTGAGGGTTTCCCCTTGTCATTTCTAGGTACAGCCCACCTGTTTTCTGGGGCTGTTCTCCCTGGTAGGGCTTCGTGGCAGAGCAGTACCGCGCAGTCTCAGAAGCTGCTGGGCTGTGTGTTGCTGTGGGAATGTTGCAAGTGATGTATGTTTCCGTGTGTATGTGGCCGTGTGTGTGTATGTTTGTGTGTCTATGTGTGTGTAAGTGATGTCTCCTGAAAGCAATGTGGGTCTCATACTGCATCGCTTTCGTTTTTGACTCGCCCCACCTTCTGGATCGCCTGTCTCTGTGGCTCTGCTGGGGCTGCGTCGCGTTCTGTCCTTTGTTTTTATGTGGTTCCTGCATCCGCCGTAACTGGGGGGCTGCTTAAAAACCCTGAGACCAAAATCATCTTCCCCAGTTATTATTTTTTTTTTTTAACAGTTATAGGATTGTTTTCCATTTAATCAGTTTCTTATCTTTATGACTTTCTTCTTACTTTGAGGTTTTCAAATTATCTTCTTGAGATAACTGCAGATAAGTGAGTTTCAGGCTTTCTTCTTTTCTTTATCACGCATTTGTAGTGTAAGTCTACTTCAAAAACGTCTGACTTCATATTACACACATTGGTATAATATATTTTTATTGTCATTAAATTTAAAATATTTTTATTTCCAGTGTGCCTCTTTTCTTCGACATATATTTTATTTTAAAAAGTTTTCTTAATTCCCAAACTTGAAATATTTTTATTCTGGGTCTCTATTTGTTTTAATTTTTAGCTTAATTCTACATGATCAGAACACATTATCTTTATAAATTCAATCCTTGGAAGTGTTTGAAACTTGATAGATGACCCTACATGAGCTTAATTTTGTAAATGTTTTATGTTAAGGGCTCTGTGATGATCCTGTCTTGCGATGTGCTTGTTTTCATATAAGGGCAAGCTGCAGGCCTGGACTTCTCTAGCTGCTTGCCACTCACTCTCCAACACAGGAGGGCAGGCAACTGTCCAGTCCCATTTCCTGGCCAGCCCTCACTGCCAAAAGACCAGAGG
>NW_020266217.1:0-1741 GCF_003255815.1 Theropithecus gelada | reverse complement strand
CCAGGAAGCCTTTGTTTTTAATATCGTACGAACTTGCCATTTTGTAGGCCAAAACCAGCAAATATTGGCAGTTTCCTACAGTTCAACCAAATAAAATATGATCATGGCCTTTTGTGAAACCATGAAGAAAAGGTGGATATCTCAATATGTGTTTCCAGACTGGCTTTGTTCCTGAAGCACTAACTCTGTTCACTCAGGATTTTAGACACTGAAGAATAAACATCAGTATCCCACCAAGAAAACCAAAAGGATGAAATAATTTTGCATCCACCTTGGAGCCTTTTTAGGACAAGGCAGGACACAAACTTTTAAAAAGCTGCAGTTGTCCCTCTGTATACACAGGGACATGGATTCCAGAACACCCCCCGAGTTTACCCAAATCTACGTATCCACAGGACCCCGCGGCCACCCTATGGAACCGCATGTAGGAAACGTCGGCCCTCCACAAAGCCAGGTTTTTTCAGTAAGGGTTGGTTGGAAAAAAATTAACATAAGTGATCCTTCGAAGCTCAAAACCCATGTTGTTCAGGGTCAGCTGCATTTACTACTTGTGTCATATCTGAGGCCTGAAAGCCATCATTCTCCATACCTTAACGTGATGGTTAACAAACTAACTGTTCTGATTAGAAAGAGGAAAAAGCTTATTTTTAAGCTGACAATGAGAGTGGATGTGCTACGGTGAACGGAGAACAGACCTAAGCAAGCACCAAGGCTGGGGTGACTGCCTGTGCTCAGACCCACCAGGGCGTGTTCCTCCATCTCCCTCTGCTGAAAGGGATAACCGCTTCTCCCCCACGAGTAAAGGGCCTTTTTAAAATATTCATACGAGAAGTGCTATGAAAAGCTGAAAGGTCACAGATAACATTTTTAAAAATAAACATTAATGTAGGCATTTAACAAGCCCATTATGATTTAAAGAAAAAAAAAATAGTATTAAGTTTTTGGGTGTGGTGGCTCATGGCCGTAATCCCAGCACTTTGGGTGGCCGAGGTGGGTACATCACCTGAGGTCAAGAGTTTAAGACCAGCCTGGCCAACATGGTGAAACCCCGTCTCTAACGAAAATACGAAAATTAGCCAGGCATGGTGGCAGACGCCTATAGTACCAGTTACTTGGGAGGCTGAGGGAGGAGAATCACTTGAACCCAGGAGGGAGAGTTTGCAATGAGCCGAGATCGTGCCATTGCACTTCAGCCTGGGCATTGAGTGTGAAACTCCATCCCAAAAAGAAAAAAAAATTATAAGTTTTCCTTATAATGAACCTGCCATTCAGCCACCGAGGTATACTATAGCTACTTATTCAACCATGAGATACACCACAGGAGATATAGGCGAACAGGACACAGTTCTTCCCTTAAAGAAGGCTGCACCTTCAACCGAAGGGAGGCACACACTCCGAATGGAATCGGCATACAGAACAGATGCTGCTGCAGGTGGAACTGGCCGCACAGAGCACCCGCTCAAGTGTCTGAGAAACAAGGAGCCGTTGGTGCCATCACCTTCCATACCTTAGCTGGGGCAGTGGGGAGACTGTCATCACCACCACCACCAGGGACAAAGAGCCCCAGAACCACACAACGAGCTTACAAACTCACCGAGGCGATGACCAAGCAATGTGCGTGGAGTGATGCGAACACGCAGATGTCAGGGCCACGCGCAGCGTTGGTTTTGTGCATCAACCTGAGAGTGCCCAGAGTGCCCAGGGTGCCCAGATGGCTGGTTCTGCATTATTTCTGTGTGAG
>NW_020266216.1:0-1741 GCF_003255815.1 Theropithecus gelada | reverse complement strand
TTGAGAACAGATATTTCGGATCCCTTTGAAGGCTATAGGGCCAAAGAAAATATCCTCCGATAACCAAGAGACAGAAGCTTTCTGAGAAACTTCTTTGTCTTCTGTGAAATCATCTCACAGAGTTACAGCTTTCCCCTCAAGAAGCCTTTCGCTAAGACAGTTCTTGTGGAATTTGAAAACTGATATTTGGAAGCCCATAGAGGGCTCTGGTGAAAAAGGATATATCCTCAGATGAAATCTGGTAAGAAGCTTTCTGAGAAACTGCTTAGTGTTCTGTGAATTCACCTCACAGAGTTACAGCTTTCCCGTCAAGAAGCCGCTCCCTAACACTGTTCTTGTGTAATTCACAAAGTGATACTTGGAACCCCATAGAGGGCTGTGGTGAAAAAGAAAATATCCTCCGAGAAAAACTGGAAAGAAGCTTTCTGAGAAACTGCTTAGTGTTCTGTGAATTCATCTCACAGAGTTACAGCTTTCCCCTCAAGAAGCCGCTCGCTAAGACTGTTCTTTTGGAATTTGGAAAGTGATATTTGGAGGCCCATAGAGGGCTTTGGTGTAAAAGAAAATATCCTCCGAGAAAAAGTGTAAAGAAACTTTCTGAGAAACTGCTTTGTCATGTGTGACTTCCAGTCACAGAGTTACATCTGTAATTCGTGGATCTCTTTGCTAGCCTTATTTCTGTGGAATCTGAGAACAGATATTTCGGATCCCTTTGAATAGTATAGGGCAAAAGGAAATATCCCCTGACAACAAAGAGAAAGAAGCTTTCTGAGAAACTTCTTTGTGTTCTGTGAAATCATCTCACAGAGTTACAGCTTTCCCCTCAAGAAGCCTTTCGTAAGACAGTTCTTGTGGAATTTGCAAACTGATATTTGGAAGCCCATAGAGGGCTATGGTGACAAAGGAAATATCCTCAGATGAAATCTGGAAAGAAGCTTTCTGAGAAACTACTTAGTGTTCTGTGAATTCATCTCACAGAGTTACAGCGTTCTCCTCAATAAGCCGCTCGCTAAGCCTGTTCTTGTGGAATTCGCAAAGTGATATTTGGATGCCCATAGAGGCCTACGGTGAAAAATTAAATATCCTTCGAGAAAAACTGGAAAGAAGCTTTCTGAGAAACTGCTTTTTGACGTGCGACTTCCACTCACAGAGTTACATCTGTATTTCGTGGATCTCTTTGCTAGCCTTATTTCGGTGGAATCTCAGAACAGATATTTCGGATCCGTTTGAAGACTATAGGGCCAAAGGAAATGTCCTCCGATAACAATGAGAAAGAAGCTTTCTGAGAATCTTCTTTGTGTTGTGAGAAATCATCCCACAGAGTTACTGCTTTCCCGTCCAAAAGCCCTTCGCTAAGACAGTTCTTGTGGAATTGGCAAAGTGATATTTGGAAGCCCAGAGAGGGCTATGGTGAAAAAGGAAATATCCTCAGAGGAAATCTGGAAAGAAGCTTTCTGAGAAAGTGCTTAGTGTTCTGTTAATTCATCTCACAGAGTTACATCTCTGTTTCGTGGATCTCTTTCCTAGCCTTATTTCTGTGGAATCTGAGAACAGATATTTCGGATCCCTTTGAAGACTATAGGGCCAAACGAATTATCCTCCGATAACAAAGAGAAAGAAGCTTTCGGAGAAACTTCTTTATGTTCTGTGAAATCATCTCACAGAGTTACAGCTCTCCCCTCCAGAAGCCTTTCGCTAAGACAGTTCTTGTGGAATTGGCAAAGTGATATTTGGAAGCCCA
>NW_020266215.1:0-1741 GCF_003255815.1 Theropithecus gelada | reverse complement strand
ATCTTCTTCCCGCCTGGATATTAGGAACGATACCCCGGGTTTGGGGGCGCTGTACACCCACTGCGATATCGAAAGTAAAATCAGCCTCTTTCCCGCTGGATATTAGGAACTCTATCACAGGTGTGTGTGCACCTTCTGGGATATTGGGAGTACTATGAGCCTCCACCCCACTGCATATTAGGAACAATATACAGGGGGCAGGGTGGTTACAGCCCCTACAATATTGAGAGCAATATTAGTCTCTTTCCCCTGTACATTAGGGTCTACATCACAGGGGTCTGTACACCTTCTGCGATATTGGGATTAATGTTGTCCTCTCCCCTATTGAATGTCAAAAACAGTATCATAGAAGGGTGTACACCCCCTGCGATATGGCCAGTAATATCATCGTCTCTACCTTTGGATACTAGGAACAACATCACAGAGGGTGTGTACACTCCCCTGTGATATTGGGCATAATGTTATCCTCTCTTCCCCTGGATATTAGGACTGATATCCCTGGTGGTGGGAGGTGGAGTACATTAAGAACAATATCACTGGGTGGGTGTACACCCTGAGATATTGGGTGTAGTATCCTCCTCTCTTCCCTAGGATATTAAGAACAATATCACAGGAGGGGTGTACCTCTGCAGCCCCTGTGTTATTGGGAGCAATAGCATCTTCTCACCCTCTCAATATAAGGAACAATATCCCAAGGTGGGTGTACATCCCCTGCGATATTGGGCATAATGTCTTCGTCTTCCAACGTGGATATTGGGCATAGTGTCACAGGGGGGTGTAAGCTTTCTTCGATATTGGGAGCAATATCACCCTCTCCCCTCAGGATTGTAGGCAAAATATTGAAGTGGTTTTACAACTCGTGTGATATGGGCAGTAATATCATCCTCTCCCCACCTAGATGTTAGGAACTATATCACAGGCAGCTGTACACTTCTTTTTTTTTTTTTTTTTTTTTTTTGAGACGAAGTCTAGCTCTGTCACCCAGGCTGAAGTGCAGTGGCTGGATCTCAGCTCACTGCAAGCTCCGCCTCCTGGGTTTACGCCATTCTCCTGCCTCAGCCTCCCGAGTAGCTGGGACTACAGGCGCCCACCACCTCGCCCAGCTAGTTTTTTGTATTTTTTAGTAGAGACGCGGTTTCACCGTGTTAGCCAGGATGGTCTCGATCTCCTGACCTCGTGATCCACCCGTCTTGGCCTCCCAAAGTGCTGGGATGACAGGCGTGAGCCACCGCGCCCAGCCTCGGCTGTACACTTCTTGTGATATTGGGAGTCATATCATCCTCTCCCATCATGGATATTCAGAACAATATTACAAAGGAGGTGTACACCCCCTGCCATATTGAGAGTAATATTATGCTGTCCCCTTCGGGATACTAAGAACAATACCGCAGGAGGTGTGTACAACCCCTGTGATATTGAGAATAATATAATCCTCTCCCCCTGAATATAAGAAATAATATCACAGGAGGATGTACACCTCCTGTGATATTGGGAGTCATATCATTTTCTCTTTCTCTGGATATTCGGAACAATATCACAGTGGGTGTGTACACCCCCTGCGATATTGCCACTAGTATCATCGTCTCCCTTCCAGGATATAAGGTATACACCCCCTTGTGATATTGGGGGTAATATCTTCCTCTCCCCCGCTGGCTATTAGGAACAATGTCACAGAAGGAGTGTACACCCCCTGCGCTCTATTGGGAGTGATATAGTCCTCTCTGTCCCTGGATATTAAGAA
>NW_020266214.1:1080-1741 GCF_003255815.1 Theropithecus gelada | reverse complement strand
TGAGATGAATTAACACAACACTAAGCAGTTTCTCAGAAAGCTTCTTTCCAGATTTCATCTGAGGATATTTCCTTTTTCACCATAGGCCTCTATGGGCTTCCAAATATCACTTTGCCAATTCCACAAGAACTGTCTTAGAGAAAGGGTCTTTAGAGGAAAGCTGTAACTCTGTGAGACGATTTCAGAGAACACAAAGAAGTTTCTGAGAAAGCTTCTTTCTCTTTGTTATCGGAGGATATTTCCTTTGGCAATATAGTCGTCACAGGGATCCGAAATATCTGTTCTCAGATTCCACAGAAATAAGGCTAGCAAAGAGATCCACGAAATACAGATGTAACCCTGTGAGATGAATTAAAGCAACAATAAGCAGTTTCTCAGAAAGCTTCTTTCCGTATTTCATCTGAGGATATTTCCTTTTTCACCATAGCCCTCTATGGGCTTCCAAATATCACGTTGCCAATTGCACAAGAACTGTCTTAGCGAAAGGCTTCTTGAGGGGAAAGCTGTAACTCTGTGAGATGATTTCACAGAACACACAGAAGTTTCTGGGAAAGCTTCTTTCTCATTGTTATCGGAGGATATTTCCTTTGGCCCTATAGTCTTCAAAGGGATCCGAAATATCTGTTCTCAGATTCCACAGAAATAAGGCTAGCAAAGAGAT
>NW_020266214.1:379-1065 GCF_003255815.1 Theropithecus gelada | reverse complement strand
TTCTTTCCAGATTTCATCTGAGGATATTTCCTTTTTTACCACAGCCCTCTATGGGATTCTGAATATCACTTTGCGAATTCCACAAGAACTGTCTTAGCGAAAGGCTTCTTGAGGGGAAAGCTGTAACTCTGTGACATGATTTCACAGAACACAAAGAAGTTTCTCAGAAAGCTTCTTTCTCTTTGTTATCGGAGGATATTTCCTTTGGCCCTATAGTCTTCAAAGGGATCCGAAATATCTGTTCTCAGATTCCACAGAAATAAGGCTGGTAAAGAGATGCACGAAATACAGTTGTAACTCTCTGAGATGAATTATCAGAACACTAAGCAGTTTCTCAAAAAGCTTCTTTCCATATTTCATCTGATGATATTTCCTTTTTCACCATAGCCCTCTATGGGCTTCCAAATATCAATATGCCAATTACACAAGAACTGTCTTAGCGAAAGGCTTCTTGCGGGAAAAGCTGTAACTCTGTGAGAAGGTTTCACAGAACACAAAGAATTTTCTCAGAAAGCTTCTTTCTCTTTGTTATCGGAGGATATTTCCTTTGGCCCTATTGTCTTCAAAGGGATCTGAAATGTCTGTTTTCAGCTTCCACAGAAATATGGCTAGCAAAGAGATCCACGAAATACAGATGTAACTCTGTGAGTGGAAGTGACACATCACAGAGCAGTTTCTCAGAAAGC
>NW_020266214.1:0-373 GCF_003255815.1 Theropithecus gelada | reverse complement strand
TCCTTTTTCACCATAGCCCTCTATGGGCTTCCAAATATCACTTTGCCAATTCCACAAGAACTGTCGTAGCGAAAGGCTTCTTGAGGTGAAAGCTGTAACTCTGTGAGATGATTTCACAGAACACAAAGAAGTTTCTCAGAAAGCTTCTTTCTCTTTGATATCGGAGGATATTTCCTTTGGCCCTATAGTCTTCAAAGGGATCCGAAATATGTGTTCTCAGAATCCACAGAAATAAGGCTAGCAAAGAGATGCACGAAATACAGATGTAACTCTGTAAGATGAATTAACAGAACACTAAGCAGTTTCTCAGAAACCTTCTTTCCGTATTTCATCTGAGGATATTTCCTTTTTCACCATAGCCCTCTATGGGCTT
>NW_020266213.1:0-1742 GCF_003255815.1 Theropithecus gelada | reverse complement strand
GAAGTAACTCTGTGAGATGAATTAACAGAACACTAAGCAGTTTCTCAGAAAGCTTCTTTCCAGATTTCATCTGAGGATATTTCCTTTTTCGCCTTAGCCCTCTATGGGCTTCTAAATATCACTTTGCAAATTTCACAAGAACTGTCTAAACGAAAGACTTCTTGAGGGGAAAGCTGTAACTCTCTGAGATGATTTCACACAAACGAAACAAGTTTTTCAGAAAGCTTCTTTCTCCTTGTTATGGGAGAATATTTCCTTTGGCCCTATAGTCTTCAAAGGGATCCGAAATATCTGTTCTCAGATTCCACAGAAATGAGGCTAGCAAAGAGATCCACGATATACAGATGTAACCATGTGAGTGGAATTCACACATCACAGAGCAGTAACTCAGAAAGCTTCTTTCCAGATTTCCTCTGAGGATATTTCCTTTTTCACCATAGCCCACTATGGGCTTCCAAATATCACTTTGCCAATTCCACAAGAACTGTCTTAGCGAAAGGCTTCTGGAGGGGAAAGCTGTAACTCTGTGAGATGATTTCACAGAACACAAAGAAGTTTCTCAGAAAGCTTCTTTCTCTTTGTTATCGGAGGATATTTCCTTTGGCCCTTCACTCTTCAAAGGGATCCGAAATGTCTGATCTCAGATTCCACAGAAATAAGGCTATTAAAGAGATCCACGAAATAAAAATGTAACACTGTGAGTGGAAGTCACACATCACAGAGCAGCTTCTCAGAAAGCTTCTTTCCAGATTTCTTCTGAGGATATTTCCTTTTTCACCATAGCCCTCTATGGGCTTCAAAATACCACTTTGCCAATTCCACAAGAACAGTCTGAGCGAAAGGTTTCTTGAGGGGAAAGCTGTAACTCTGTGAGATGTTTTCACTAAAAACGAAGAAGTTTCTCAGAAAGCTTCTTTCTCTTTGCTATCGGAGGAGATTTCCTTTGGCCCTATAGTCTTCAAAGGGATGTGAAATATCTGTTCTCAGATTCCACAGAAAAAAGGCTAGGAAAGAGATCCACGAAATAGAGGTGGAACCCTTTGAGGTGAATTAACAGAACACNGGCTTCCAAATATCACTTTGCCAATTCCACAAGAACTGTCTTAGCGAAAGCCTTCTTGAGGGGAAAGCTGTAACTCTGTGAGATGATTTCACAGAACACAAAGAAGTTTCTCAGAAAGCTTCTTTCTCTTTGTTATTGCAGGATATTTCCTTTGGCCCTATAGTCTTCAAAGGGATCCGAAATATCTGTTCTCACATTCCACAGAAATAAGGCTAGTAAAGAGATCCAGGAAATACAGATGTAACTCTGTGAGATGAATTAAGGGAACAATCAGTAGTTTCTCAGAAAGCTTCTTTCCAGATTTCATCTGAGGATATTTCCTTTTTCACCATAGCCCTCTATGGGCTTCGAAATATCCCTTTGCCAATTCCAGAAGAACTATCTTAGCGAAAGGCTTCTTGAGGGGAAAGCTGTAACTCTGTGAGATGATTTCATAGAACACAAAGAAGTTTCTCAGAAAGCTTCTTTCTCTTTGTTATCGGAGGACATTTCCTTTGGCCCTATAGTCTTCAAAGGGACCCGAAATATCTGCTCTCAGACTCCACAAAAATAAGGCTAGCAAAGAGATCCACGACATACAGATGTAACTCTGTGAGATGAATTAACAGAACAGTCAGTAGTTTCTCAGAAAGCAAATTTCCAGATTTCATCTGAGGATATTTCCTTTTTCACCATAGCC
>NW_020266212.1:0-8061 GCF_003255815.1 Theropithecus gelada | reverse complement strand
TCGCGGCGACCCCTGCCCAGGAGGGAATCGAGAGTTCGGTTCCAACATTTGGTGCATGGGCCGGGAAGTGGGGTCGTCCGAGGACCCCCGACCCATCCGGCGGAGACCCATCTGGCCCAGGCCACCGACCGCCGACTGGACGAACGAACTCTGTCAGGTACTCTCGTTTCGTTCTGTTTGTTTCGTTTCGTTCTGTTTGTTTTGCCGGCTAATTCTGAGGAGTACTCCATCTGAATAATTAAGTGGAGAAGGGGGACAGACGTGTCCGGCACCTTCTCACTTACGCCCCAGGGACGCCCTGGCGGTAGACTGGAAGAAGGCTAACGACTCCGTCAGCCTCCTCGAATCTGTAGGCAGGGTGCCGTCGCCCCTGCCATCCGAATATTTTGTGAAACTGTGGCGCCACTCTCTGGCCGCGCGGCTTCTTCTCATTTGTTTGGTCCTTTTGTATGTTGCTTTCATTTTGTCCTTGTGTGTGAAAGAATCTCTAGACAGAACTATGGGACAGACGTTGACGACCCCTTTAACTCTGACTCTGACTCACTTCCCTGACGTTCGGGCTCAAGCCCACCACCTCTCTGTAGAAGTCCGTAAGGGACGATGGAAAACATTCTGCTCGTCCGAATGGCCAACCCTCCAGGTAGAGTGGCCATGGGACGGAACATTTAACCTCTCAATTATCCTACAGGTCAAAGCAAAAGTGATGGATCCTGGGCCACGCGGACACCCAGACCAGGTGGCCTACGTAATTACTTGGGAAGATCTGGTCCGAAACCCTCCTTTTTGGGTGAAACCCTTCCTCCATTCCCCTTCCCCATCCCAATCTACCCTCCTTGCCTTAGAGGCCCCAAAGAACCGGAATTCAGATCCGCAAAAGCCGGTTCTCCCAGATGAGCCCCAGAGGGACCTCCTCCTTCTTGACCCCCTGCCTCCTGCACCTGAAAACCCTCTCCTGAGACCTCCACCTTACGCTTCCCCCTCGGCCCCTACCCTTTCCCCAACTTCCCCCACGGTCCCTACCCTGTCCCCAACTTCCCCCTCGGCTCCCTCCATGTCTCCCTCTCCGGTCCCACCCGAACTCACCCCTCAAGCTCCGCCAGCAACACCTCGCCTCCACCTGCAGCGGACTGAGGACCCAGATGGCTCTCCCACTTGGCGATCCTCCCTTTTTCCCCTCCGCACCGTCAATCGTACAGTCCAATACTGGCCTTTCTCTGCCTCTGACCTCTACAACTGGAAGACCCATAACCCTTCCTTTTCCCAAGACCCTCAGGCCCTAACCTCGTTGATAGAATCCATTCTCCTCACCCACCAGCCCACCTGGGATGATTGCCAGCAGCTCTTGCAGGTCCTCCTAACCACTGAAGAGAGGCAGCGAGTCCTCCTGGAGGCCCGGAAAAATGTGCCAGGACCAGGGGGCCTCCCAACCCAACTCCCCAATGAAATAGACGAGGGATTTCCCCTCACCCGCCCGGACTGGGACTATGAAACGGCACCAGGTAGGGAGAGTCTCCGAATCTATCGCCAGGCTCTGTTGGCGGGTCTCAAAGGGGCAGGAAAACGCCCCACAAATTTGGCCAAGGTAAGAACTATAACTCAGGAAAGGGACGAAAGCCCGGCAGCCTTCATGGAAAGGCTACTGGAAGGGTTCTGAATGTATACCCCATTCGACCCAGAGGCCCTAGAACATAAGGCCACCATAGCTATGGCGTTCATAGACCAAGCTGCATTAGATATCAGAGGGAAACTCCAGAGGCTGGATGGGATCCAGACCTATGGATTACAGGAATTGGTTAGGGAGGCAGAAAAAGTATATAATAAGAGAGAAACCCCTGAGGAAAGGGAAGCCAGGTTAGCGAAGGAACAGGAGGAGCGAGAGGATCGTAGGGATCGAAAGAGGGATAAGCATTTAACAAAAATCCTGGCGGCAATAGTGAAAGAGAAAGGACCAGGGAGAGAGAGAGAAAAGCGAAGGCGGCCAAAAGTAGAAAAAGACCAGTGTGCCTACTGCAAAGAATGAGGACATTGGATCAAAGATTGCCCCAAGCGTCCCAAAGACCAAAAGAAACCTGCCGCTGTCCTCACCCTAGGTGAAGATAGCGAATACGGGAGTCAAGGCTCTGGAGCCCCCCCCGAGCCCCGGCTAACTCTCTCTGTAGGGGGGCAACCCACCACCTTCTTGGTGGACACTGGCGCCCAACATTCAGTTTTGACAAAGGCAGACGGGCCCCTGTCTTCCCGCACATCCTGGGTCCAGGGGGCAACAGGGGGAAAATTGCACAAGTGGACTAACCACCAGACAGTTAATCTTGGACAAGGAATGGTGACACATTCCTTCTTGGTGGTACCTGAATGCCCCTACCCCCTCCTAGGGCGAGATCTTCTGACCAAGCTCGGAGCCCAAATCCACTTCTCCGAGACTGGGGCCCAGGTATTAAATCGGGACGGTCAGCCCATCCAAATTTTAACTGTGTCTCTGCAAGATGAGCATCGGCTTTTCGACGCTCTGGTCATCACTAGCCTCCCCGATGTTTGGTTGCAAGACTTTCCCCAAGCTTGGGCGGAAACGGGAGGACTCGGGCTAGCTAAGTATCAAGCCCCAATCATAATTGATCTAAAGCCCACGGCGGTGCCCGTGTCTATCAAGCAATATCCCATGAGCCGAGAGGCTCATATAGGAATTCAGCAGCACATTAACAAATTTCTAGAACTCGGAGTGTTGCGACCTTGTCACTCGCCCTGGAACACTCCTCTTCTGCCAGTAAAAAAGCCCGGTACTCAGGATTACAGGCCTGTCCAAGACCTGAGAGAAATTAACAAAAGAACCATGGACATCCATCCCACGGTCCCCAATCCTTACAACTTACTCAGCACCTTAAAACCAGGCTATAACTGGTATACAGTATTAGATTTAAGAGATGCTTTCTTCTGTTTGCCTCTGGCCCCCCAAAGCCAAGAACTCTTTGCCTTTGAGTGGAAAGATCCTGAGAAAGGAATTTTGGGCCAATTGACCTGGACCCGGCTTCCCCAAGGATTCAAGAACTCTCCCACTCTCTTCGATGAGGCTCTTCATCGAGACCTGACCGACTTCCGGACCCAAAATCCAGAAGTGACCTTACTCCAATATGTAGATGACCTCCTCCTGGCTGCCCCTACAAAGGAAACCTGCATACAAGGTACCAGGCATCTACTCCAGGAACTGGGTGAAAAAGGATACCGGGCATCTGCCAAGAAGGCACAGCTCTGCCAGACCAAGGTAACATATCTGGGGTATATCCTGAGTGAAGGGAACACCACCGCGAAGTCCCAGGGAGGTACGTGAATTCTTGGGAACTGCTGGGTTCTGTCGCTTGTGGATACCCGGTTTTGCTGAATTGGCCGCCCCCCTTTACACACTCACCAAGGAAAGCACCCCTTTCACCTGGCAGACAGAGCATCAATTGGCTTTTGAGGCACTAAAAAAGGCACTCTTGTCTGCCCCAGCCCTTGGGTTACCGGACACCTCAAAGCCCTTTACCCTCTTCCTGGACGAAAGGCAAGGGATTGCCAAAGGAGTCCTGATCCAAAAATTGGGGCCTTGGAAAAGACCGGTAGCGTACCTGTCCAAGAAGCTGGACCCTGTGGCGGCCGGCTGGCCCCCATGTCTTCGTATCATGGCAGCCACCGCTATGCTGGTCAAGGACTCTGCTAAGTTAACCCTTGGGCAGCCACTGACTGTTATTACCCCACATACTCTAGAGGCCATAGTGCGGCAGCCCCCGGACCGGTGGATAACCAACGCACGCCTAACCCACTACCAGGCCCTCTTACTGGACACGGACCGCGTCCAGTTTGGCCCTCCGGTCACCCTAAACCCTGCTACGCTGCTGCTGGTACCAGAAGACCAACCAAGCCCACACGATTGTCGGCAAGTACTGGCTGAGACCCATGGAACACGAGAAGACCTTAAAGACCAAGAGCTCCCAGACGCGGATCACACCTGGTACACAGACGGCAGCAGTTACCTTGACTCAGGTACTCGGAGGGCGGGAGCAGCGGTAGTAGACGGACACAACACCATTTGGGCACAATCACTACCTCCTGGCACGTCTGCACAGAAGGCTGAGTTAATAGCACTAACCAAGGCCCTAGAGCTGTCCAAGGGAAAGAAAGCTAACATTTATACTGATAGCCGATATGCCTTTGCAACGGCTCATACTCATGGAAGTATCTATGAAAGAAGAGGTCTCCTAACCTCAGAAGGAAAGGAAATCAAGAACAAAGCTGAAATAATTGCCTTATTAAAGGCCCTTTTTCTTCCTCAAGAAGTGGCTATAATTCACTGCCCCAGGCATCAGAAAGGACAGGATCCAGTCGCAGTAGGAAACAGACAGGCTGACCAAGTGGCCAGGCAAGCCGCCATGGCGGAAGTACTGACCCTAGCCACAGAACCTGACAACACCAGCCACATAACTATTGAACATACTTATACCTCCGAAGACCAGGAAGAAGCAAGAGCCATAGGGGCTACAGAAAACAAAGACACTAGAAACTGGGAAAAAGAAGGGAAAATAGTCCTTCCCCAAAAGGAAGCCCTGGCAATGATCCAGCAGATGCATGCCTGGACACACTTAGGTAATCGTAAGCTAAAATTGTTAATTGAAAAAACTGACTTTCTAATCCCAAGGGCAAGTACACTCATAGAGCAAGTGACATCTGCCTGTAAGGTCTGTCAGCAGGTAAACGCTGGGGCTACCCGAGTGCCAGCAGGGAAACGGACTCGTGGTAACCGCCCGGGAGTCTATTGGGAAATAGACTTCACTGAAGTAAAACCTCACTATGCTGGATATAAGTACTTACTGGTGTTTGTAGATACCTTTTCAGGATGGGTAGAAGCCTACCCCACCCGGCAAGAAACGGCACACATAGTAGCCAAGAAAATTTTAGAAGAAATCTTTCCTAGATTTGGACTTCCCAAGGTAATTGGGTCAGACAATGGGCCGGCCTTCGTTTCTCAGGTAAGTCAGGGGCTCGCCAGGATATTGGGGATTAATTGGAAATTACATTGTGCCTATAGACCCCAGAGCTCAGGACAGGTAGAAAGAATGAATAGAACAATAAAAGAGACCCTTACTAAATTGACCTTAGAGACTGGTTTAAAAGATTGGAGACGCCTCCTATCCTTAGCTCTGTTAAGGGCCCGAAATACGCCTAACCGTTTTGGGCTCACTCCATATGAAATCCTCTACGGAGGACCTCCCCCTTTGTCAACCTTGCTTAACTCCTTCTCCCCCTCCGATCCTAAGACTGACCTACAGGCCCGGCTAAAAGGACTCCAGGCAGTACAGGCCCAAATCTGGGCCCCCTTGGCAGAACTGTACCAACCAGGACATCCACAGACCAGTCACCCCTTCCAGGTGGGAGACTCTGTCTACGTTAGACGGCACCGCACTCAAGCACTAGAGCCTCGGTGGAAAGGACCCTACATCGTTCTCCTGACCACGCCCACAGCCATAAAGGTTGACGGAATCTCCACTTGGATCCACGCATCCCACGTCAAGGCTTCTCCAGAGACGCCCGGACCAACACCACCTGAGATATGGAGACTCCGACGCTCCGAGAACCCGCTCAAGATAAGACTCTTTTGTATCTAACTCTCTGCTTATTGTTTGCCCTTCTTCCCTGCGCCATCTCTAGTATAGCTTTTGACGCTAACCCCCACCGGCCATTTAGCCTGACCTGGCAGATAATTAATTTTAATAATCAAGAGGTCTTAAATGAGACCTCCGAGAATGCTCCTATAGGGACTTGGTTTCCAGACCTCTATTTCAACCTAGAAAAAATAGCAGGAAAGATAAAAGACACAGGCCCCCGGTTTACTGGTCCCACAGGAGTCCTATTAGGGACTCCTCAGGATGGACAAGAATGGAAAAGACAGGCTAGAAGGGTATCCATCAGCCGGAACGGGTTTTATGCCTGTCCCGGATTCAGGACAGGACAAATGAAAAAAACTTGTGGAAATCTGACTCACTTATATTGCAAAAGCTGGTCCTGTGTGACTACTAATGATGGAGAGTGGAAATGGGCCACAAAACCTTGGTACATAACCATGTCCTTTGTCCAGCCCTGTACCACAACCCGATATTCGGAAAATTGCAACCTGGTCCGCATCAAGTTTGAAGATGCAGCAAAATCTGATAACAGATGGATAACAACAGGGTTAATATGGGGCCTCTATTTATACCAGCACAACCCGCCTAAAATTCCCCTCCAAATCAGACTATTGGTCAATCCGGACACTGCCCCTGTTATAGTAGGGCCAAACCAGGTCTTATTAGAAGCTAGGAAGCCCCCGGTTCCCATATCTGAGAAGCCCCAATTAAAGGCTCCTCAAAGTACTTCCCCACCCTTGATCTCCGCCTCCTCTGAATACGCATCCTCAACTCAAGACATCACCCGATGGGCCCCTAACCCGGAAATAGAAAACAGGCTCCTGAATCTCATAAAAGGTTCCTATCTTGCCTTAAATCAGACAAGGCCAGAATTCACCTCCTCTTGCTGGTTATGCCTAGCAACAAGTCCTCCTTATTACGAAGGCATCGCCTCCACTGCTAAGTTCATCAATTCCACTAATCCTACTGGATGCGCGTGGGAACAACGCAATAAACTGACCCTGGCTGAAGTTTCTGGGTCAGGAACTTGCATAGGCCAAGTACCCCCTAGTCATCAGCATCTCTGTAATGTAACCCTGGCAGTACCCAGTTCCAATCACTACTTGGTCCCCTCTGAGGTGGACTGGTGGGCGTGCGACACTGGGCTCACCCCCTGTATATCCACAGCTGTTTTTAACAGCGGCACCCACTATTGCATGTTGGTACAAGTTGTTCCCCGAGTCTACTATCATTCTGGAGACTCTTTTGATCTTCGGTATGAACAAAAAACTCATATAAGACCTAAAAGAGAACCTATCTCCCTCACCCTCGCTGTCATGTTAGGAATTGGGGTAGCGGCTGGAGTTGGGACCGGGACGGCGGCCCTGGTACATGGTAAATACCATCTGCACCAACTTAGAGAAGCCATAGATGAGGACCTTAGAGCCATAGAACACTCCATCACAAAACTTGAAGAGTCTTTAACTTCCCTGTCGGAAGTTGTGTTACAAAACCGACGAGGACTAGAAATTGTCTTTCTAAAAGAGGGCGGGCTCTGTGCAGCCCTAAAAGAGCAATGTTGTTTTTATGCAGATCATTCAGGAGTAGTCAAGGATTCTATGGCAAAACTAAGAGAAAGATTAGACAAGAGAAAAAAAGAGAGAGAATCTCAGCAAAATTGGTTTGAAAATTGGTACAATCGATCCCCTTGGTTTAGCACCCTAATCTCCACCATCTTAGGACCCCTCATCCTACTCACGCTCATCCTGACTTTCGGGCCGTGCATACTCAACCGCTTACTCACCCTTATTAAAAATAGATTAAGCATAGTACATGCTATGGTTCTGACCCAACAATACCAGACCCTTAGGACTGAAGAAGAGGCTCAAGATTGAGCCTCTGACAATAAAAGAGGAGGGAATGAAACTAGGCCTCACAAAACCTAAAAAGTTAGCACCAGGTGGCCCTAGATAGGGTCCCACCCTGCCTCGATAGGGTCCCACCCTGCCTCGATAGGGTCCCACCCTGATAGGGTCCCACCCTGCCAATTCCGGGAAACAACCTCATGAGGTCCCACCCTGCCAATTCCAGGGGTCTCACCCTGCCTCGAAGTTCCCGGAATCAACAACTCCAGGAAAGAACCTCATAAGGTCCTGCTCTAACCAATTAAACCAAGACCCCTTGCTCAGGCTATAGCTAGACCCAATCATTTTACGCCTTAAGCTTTGTTTGAATTTCGCGCCATAAGCTGTGTTTGAACTTGTGTTTGCCTATATAAACAGCCTGTAACAAGCAGTCGGGGTCCCAGGGCCAACTTAGAGCTTGGGACCCTAGCGCGCTAGTAATAAATAACTCTCTGCTGTGAACCTCGTGTCGGTGATCCTTCGCGGCGACCCCTGCCCAGGAGGGAATCGAGAGTTCGGTTCCAACA
>NW_020266211.1:0-1742 GCF_003255815.1 Theropithecus gelada | reverse complement strand
TCCATTTGTTTGTGTCCTCTTTTATTTCACTGAGCAGTGGTTTGTAGCTCTCCTCGAAGAGGTCCTTTACATCCCTAGTAAGCTGGATTCCTAGGTCTTTTATTCTCTTTGAAGCAATTGTGAATGGAAGTTCATTCATGCTTTGGCTCTCTGTTTGTCTGTTACTGGTGTATAAGAATGCTTGTGATTTTTGCACATTCATTTTGTATCCTGAGAGTTTGTTGAAGTTTCTTATCAGCTTAAGGAGATTTTCGGCTGAGACAATGGGGTGTTCTAAATACACAATCATGTCATCTGCAAACAGGGACAATTTGACTTCTTTTTTCCTAACTGAATACCGTTTATTTCTTTCTCTTGCCTGATTGCCCTAGCCAGAACTTCCACCACTATGTTGAATAGGAGTGGTGAAAGAGGGCATCCCCGTCTTGTGCCAGTTTTCAAAGGGAATTTTTCCAGTTTTTGCCCATTCAGTCTGATATTGGCTGTAGGTTTGTCATAAATAGCTCTCATTATTTTGAGATACGTTCCATCAATAGCGAATTTATTGAGCGTTTCTAGCATGAAGGGCTGTTGAATTTTGTCAAAGGCCTTTTCTGCATCTATTGAGATAATCATGTGGTTTTTGTTTTTGGTTCTGTTTATATGCTGGATTACATGTATTGATTTGCGTAAGTTGAACCAGACTTGCATCCCGGGGATGAAGCCCACTTGATCATGGTGGATAAGCTTTTTGATCTGCTGCTGGATCCGGTTTGCAGTGTTTTATTGAGGATATTTGCATCGATGTTCATCAGGGATATTGGTCTAAAATTCTCTTTTTTTATTGCGTCTCTGCCAGGCTTTTGTATCAGTATGATGTTGGCCTTGTAAAATGAGTTAGGGAGGATTCTCTCTTTTTCTATTGATTGGAATAGTTTCACAAGGAATGATACCAGCTCCTCCTTGTACCTCTGGTAGAATTCAGGTGTGAATCCATCTGGTCCCGGACTTTTCTTCGTTGGTAGGCTATTAATTATTGCCTCAATTTCAGAGCCTGCTATTGGTCTATTCAGGAATTCATGTTCTTCCTGGTTTAGTCTTGGGAGAGTGTAAGTGTCCAGGAAATTATCCATTTCTTCTAGATTTTCTAGTTTATTTGCATAAAGGTATTTATAGTATTC
Organism: Theropithecus gelada; assembly: GCF_003255815.1. NCBI lineage: Eukaryota > Metazoa > Chordata > Mammalia > Primates > Cercopithecidae > Theropithecus > Theropithecus gelada. The sequence goes on along the minus strand of NW_020266211.1, from coordinate 582 downwards.
TCTGATGGTAGCTTGTATTTCTGTGTGGTTGGTGGTGATATCCCCTTTATCATTTTTTATTGCTTCTACTTGATTCTTCTCTCTTTTTTTCTTTATTAGTCTTGCTAGTGGTGTATCAATTTTGTTGATCTTTTCAAAAAACCAACTCCTGGATTAATTTATTTTTTGGAGGGTTTTTGTGTGTCTATCTCCTTCAGTTCTGCTCTCATCTTAGTTATTTCTTGCCTTCTGCTAGCTTTGGAATGTGTTTGTTCTTGCTTTTCTACTTCTTTTAATTGTGATGTTAGAGTGTCAATGTTAGATCTTTCCAGCTTTTTCTTGTGGGCATTTAGTGCTATAAATTTCCCTCTACACACTGCTTTAAATGTGTCCCAGAGATTCTGGTATGTTGTATCTTTGTTCTCATTGGTTTCAAAGAACATCTTTATTTCTGCCTTCATTTCATTATGTACCCAGTAGTCATTCAGGAGGAGGTTATTCAATTTCCATGCAGTTGAGCGATTTTGATTGAGTTTCTTAGTCCTGAGCTCCAGTTTGATTGCACTGTGGTCTGAGAGACAGTTTGTTATAATTTCTCTTCTT
>NW_020266210.1:0-1742 GCF_003255815.1 Theropithecus gelada | reverse complement strand
TCCATTTGTTTGTGTCCTCTTTTATTTCACTGAGCAGTGGTTTGTAGCTCTCCTCGAAGAGGTCCTTTACATCCCTAGTAAGCTGGATTCCTAGGTCTTTTATTCTCTTTGAAGCAATTGTGAATGGAAGTTCATTCATGCTTTGGCTCTCTGTTTGTCTGTTACTGGTGTATAAGAATGCTTGTGATTTTTGCACATTCATTTTGTATCCTGAGAGTTTGTTGAAGTTTCTTATCAGCTTCAGGAGATTTTGGGCTGAGACAATGGGGTGTTCTAAATATACAATCATGTCATCTGCAAACAGGGACAATTTGACTTCTTTTTTCCTAACTGAATACCGTTTATTTCTTTCTCTTGCCTGATTGCCCTAGCCAGAACTTCCACCACTATGTTGAATAGGAGTGGTGAAAGAGGGCATCCCCGTCTTGTGCCAGTTTTCAAAGGGAATTTTTCCAGTTTTTGCCCATTCAGTCTGATATTGGCTGTAGGTTTGTCATAAATAGCTCTCATTATTTTGAGATACGTTCCATCAATAGCGAATTTATTGAGCGTTTCTAGCATGAAGGGCTGTTGAATTTTGTCAAAGGCCTTTTCTGCATCTATTGAGATAATCATGTGGTTTTTGTTTTTGGTTCTGTTTATATGCTGGATTACATGTATTGATTTGCGTAAGTTGAACCAGACTTGCATCCCAGGGATGAAGCCCACTTGATCATGGTGGATAAGCTTTTTGATCTGCTGCTGGATCCGGTTTGCAGTGTTTTATTGAGGATATTTGCATCGATGTTCATCAGGGATATTGGTCTAAAATTCTCTTTTTTTGTTGCGTCTCTGCCAGGCTTTTGTATCAGTATGATGTTGGCCTTGTAAAATGAGTTAGGGAGGATTCTCTCTTTTTCTATTGATTGGAATAGTTTCACAAGGAATGATACCAGCTCCTCCTTGTACCTCTGGTAGAATTCAGGTGTGAATCCATCTGGTCCCGGACTTTTCTTCGTTGGTAGGCTATTAATTATTGCCTCAATTTCAGAGCCTGCTATTGGTCTATTCAGGAATTCATGTTCTTCCTGGTTTAGTCTTGGGAGAGTGTAAGTGTCCAGGAAATTATCCATTTCTTCTAGATTTTCTAGTTTATTTGCATAAAGGTATTTATAGTATTCTCTGATGGTAGCTTGTATTTCTGTGTGGTTGGTGGTGATATCCCCTTTATCATTTTTTATTGCATCTACTTGATTCTTCTCTCTTTTTTTCTTTATTAGTCTTGCTAGTGGTGTATCAATTTTGTTGATCTTTTCAAAAAACCAACTCCTGGATTAATTTATTTTTTGGAGGGTTTTTGTGTGTCTATCTCCTTCAGTTCTGCTCTCATCTTAGTTATTTCTTGCCTTCTGCTAGCTTTGGAATGTGTTTGTTCTTGCTTTTCTACTTCTTTTAATTGTGATGTTAGAGTGTCAATGTTAGATCTTTCCAGCTTTTTCTTGTGGGCATTTAGTGCTATAAATTTCCCTCTACACACTGCTTTAAATGTGTCCCAGAGATTCTGGTATGTTGTATCTTTGTTCTCATTGGTTTCAAAGAACATCTTTATTTCTGCCTTCATTTCATTATGTACCCAGTAGTCATTCAGGAGGAGGTTATTCAATTTCCATGCAGTTGAGCGATTTTGATTGAGTTTCTTAGTCCTGAGCTCCAGTTTGATTGCACTGTGGTCTGAGAGACAGTTTGTTATAATTTCTCTTCTT
>NW_020266209.1:0-1742 GCF_003255815.1 Theropithecus gelada | reverse complement strand
TTTTTTTTCTCCAGACCCAGTAGCGAACAGCAGCTAGGTGTCCTCTAAATCAGCTCTGACGCTGTCTACCCAGACACAGTCCCACATCCCACAGATTAAAGGCTAAGTCCCCAAGACTGTCCCCCACACCATTCCCAAGTGCAGACCTCCAGAACTTCTGATCGACTGGCTTCAAGATGGGGATCCCATGACCCCTTCTTTGAGTTTGATTAATTTCCTGTAGCAGCTCATAGAACTCAGAGAAACACTGACATTTCCTGGTTGAATACAAAGCACACTGCAGAGGACACAGATGAAGAGACACATAGCAGGAGGCATGGGGGAAGCGGCACGGGGCTTCCATGCCCTCCCTGGGTGCCACCCTCCAGGAGCTTCCACATGCTCAGCCATCCAGAAACTCATGAAACCCAGTCCTCTTGGGCTTTTATGGAAGCTTCATGATGTCAGCATTTCCTCCCATAAGGAACAGGGTGAGACCATCTTCTAGATGGGTCTTAAGAGCCACCATCAGAAAGGCAGGGAACACTGGAGTCTTGCCTTGGGCAGGTGAAGGAAGGGCAGGAGGAGGTCAGAGGCCTCCCCTAGGCCCAACACAGCCAACATTCTAATGAAAGACCGTAACAAGTGCTATGGGAGTTATGAACCAGGAACCGCGGGTGAAAACCAGCATATATCCCAACATCACACTTCCCTCCCTGGATGCACTGTGGCTTGCCATGCCATGCACTCCAGATTATAATCCTTGCTTCTCATTCTCAAATACACTTAAAATCCAGGCAACCCTGGAGCAATGCAGCCTTGAATTCATGGGGTCTCTTATGTGCACACTTTCTTCAAACCAACAGGGATCAAAACTATTGCATTTGTGAGAAGCAAGACTTGCGTATATGAACAGCGGGCTTTTCCTATATGCAGGTCCAGCAGAGACAATGTCAGGGCTAGAGTACAAGTAAGTTTTGTTACGTGTAGGGGGTACTGAAACGAGTTGCCTGTGTATCCCAAGAAACAACTGTACTGAGATATCGTATTCTCTAGGGGTTTATTTTTGTGTTTATTTTTATTTTAGGTTAAAGCTTTGGATAGAATACCCAGTGTCTCCTTGTCCATCTGAAGAACATGCTGCTGTGTGGAAGCACATCCTTGAGATTCACGAGGAGACACTGGGCACGGAGATAAGGACGCCCCACTCTATGGAAGTCCCCCAGTAAATGTTTTATGAACACCCTGGTGTTTAGTGCTTCTTTCTTTGAAATCCCAGCGGCTCTATCACTGGACGGTTTGGTGCACTCCTTTGATGGAACTCCTCTGGGCTGCTTGGGGTCCACTCAAGCCTCAGGTGTGGCTGGAAGATGCAGCCTCCCACCTTGGTCTGGAGCCCTGAGCACCTCTCTGTCATTGCAGATCCCGAGGTTCCTCTCCTGGCTCCACTCAGTGGGGAAACCTCCACCCTAATGAGCCCTTGATGGTCCCGGGACCCTGTGGCATCTCACCTCTGGCCTCTGTTCTTTCTTGTGGATCCAACTACACTCAGGGCTTCCACATGTCTTTTTCTGCTCATGATATTGATGCTCTGGGTATTTCAGAAATGCCTGATGTACGTTTCTCCATTAGGGTCAGATGTGACATCTTAAGTGGACACATCAATCACCTTCACAGACTGTGGAATCCAACACCAAGACCCTCTCATGTCCCAAGCACCTCAGGTCTTACCCTGGTCTGGAAATCAAGCACAAATGAGCCCC
>NW_020266208.1:0-1742 GCF_003255815.1 Theropithecus gelada | reverse complement strand
TCATCTGAGGATATTTCCTTTTTCAGCATAGCCCTCTATCGGCTTCCAAATATCACTTTGCCAATTCCACAAGAACTGTCTTAGCGAAAGGCTTCTTGAGGTGAAATCTGTAACTCTGTGAGATGACTTCACAGAACACAAAGAAGTTCCTCAGGAAGCTTCTTTCTCTTTGTTATCGGAGGATATTTCCTTTGGCCCTATAGTCTTCAAAGGGATCCGAAATATCTGGTCTCGAATTCTACAGAAATAAGGCTAGCAAAGAGATCCAAGAAATACAGATGTAACTCTGTGACATGAATTAGTAGAACATTAATCAGTTTCTCAGAAAGCTTCTTTCCAGATTTCATCTGAGGATATTTCCTTTTTCACCATAGAACTCTAGGGGCCTCCAAATATCACTTTGCCAATTAAACAAGAACTGTCTTAGCGAAAGGCTTCTTGATGGGAAAGCTGTAACTCTGGGAGATGACTTCACAGAACACAAAGAAGTTTCTCAGAAACCTTCTTTCTGTTTGTTATCGGAGGATATTTCCTTTGGCCCTGTAGTCTTCAAAGGGATCCGAAATATCTCTTCTCAGATTCCACAAAAATAAGGCTAGCAAAGAGATCCAAGAAATACAGATGTAACTCTGTGAGATGAATTAACAGAACACTAAGCAGTTTCTCAGAAAGCTTCTTTCCAGATTTCATCTGTGGATATTTCCTTTTTCACCGTAGCCCTCTATGGGCTTGCAAATATCACTTTGCCAATTCCACAAGAAATGTCTTAGCAAAAGTCTTCTTGAGGGGAAAGCTGTAACTCTTTGAGATGATATCACAGAACACAAAGAAGTTTCTCAGAAAGATTCTTTCTCTTTGTTATCGGAGGATTTTTCCTTTGGCCCTATGGTCTTCAAAGGGATCCGAAATATCTGTTCTCAGATTCCACAGAAATAAGGCTAGTAAAAGATCCACGAAATACAGATGTAACTCTGTGAGTAGAAGTCACACATCACAGAGCATATTCTCAGAAAGCTTCTTTCCATATTTCATCCGAGGATATTTCCTTTTTCATCATAACCCTCTATGGGCTTCCTAATATCACTCTGCCAAATCCACAAGAACTGTCTTAGCGAAAGTCTCCTTGAGGGGAAAGCTGTAAACCTGTGAGATGATTTCACAGAACGCAAAGAAGTTTCTCAGAAAGCTTCTTTCTCTTTGTTATCGGAGGATATTTCCTTTGGCCCTTTACTCTTCAAAGAAAAGATCCAAAATATCTGTTCTCAGATTCCACAGAAATAAGGTTAGCAAAGGGATCCACGAAATACAGATGTAACTCTGTGAGATGAATGAACAGAACACTAAGCAGTTTCTCAGAAAGCTTCTTTCCAAATTTCATCTGAGGATATTTCCTTTTTCACCATAGCCCTCTATGGGCTTCCAAATATAACTTTGCCAATTCCACAAGAACTGTCTTATGGAATGGCTTCTTGAGGGGAAAGCTGTAACTCTGTGAGATGGTATCACCTAACACAAAGAAGTTTCTCAGAAAGCTTCTTTCTCTTTATTGTGGTAGGATTTTTCCTTTTTCCCTATAGTCTTCAAACGGATCTGAAATATCTGTTCTCAGATTCCACAGAAATAAGGCTAGCAAAGAGATCCACGAAATACAGTTGTAACTCTATGAGTAGAAGACACACATCACAGAGCAGTTTCTCAGAAAGCTTCTTTCCAGATTTCATCTGAGGATATTTCCTTTTTCA
>NW_020266207.1:0-1742 GCF_003255815.1 Theropithecus gelada | reverse complement strand
GTTATGCACATGTACCCTACAACTTACAGTATAATAATAAATAAATTTAAAAAAAAAAAAGAAGAACCATCCCCAAAATCAACCTGATGTAATGCTTCAGTGAATGAAAAAAAAAAACAAACAAACAAAAAAACCCCAAAGTTAGTAGAATGAAGCAAATAAAAAAGACTAGAACAGAAATAAAACAAAGAAAATGTAAAAACCATAGAAATTATCAATAAAACTGGGGTGTTTTGAAAAAAAGAAAACACAAAGCCTTAGCTAGACTAAGAATAAAAGAGAAGACAAATCCAGAAAATAAAAAATGAAAGTAGAAACATTACAACAGATGCCTCAGAAATAAAAAGGACCATAAGGAACTATTATGAACAATTATATGTCAACAAATTGAATAAGCTAGAGGAAATGGTAAAATTCACACACAAAAAAACCTATCAAGATTGAACCGAGATGGCCGAATAGGAACAGCTCCAGCCTCCTAGTGTGAGTGACACAGAAGACAGGCAATTCCTGCATTTTCAACTGAGGTACCAGGTTCATCTCACTGGGGTGTGTCAGACAGTTGGGGCTCGTCCACAGGTGCAGCCCGACCAGTGAGAGCTGAAGCAGGGCGAGGCATCACCTTACCTGGGAAGTGCAAGGGGGAAGGGAATTCCTTTTCCTATCCAAAGGAATTTGAGATACACAACACTTGGAAAATCGGGTAACTCCCACTCTAATACTGCACTTTACCAAGGGTCTTAGCAAACAGCACACCAGGAGATTACATCCCATAGCTGGCCCAGAGGGTCCCACGCCCACGGGGCCTCCCTCATTGCTAGCACAGCAGTCTGAGATCTAACTGCAAGGTGGCAGCAAGGCTGGGGGAGAGGTAAGCACCATTGCTGAGGCTTAAGTAGATAAACAAAGCCACCTGGAAGCTCGAATTGGGTGGAGCCCAACACAGCTCAAGGAGGCCAGCCGGCCTCTGTAGACTCCTCCTCTGGGGACAGGGCATAGCTAAACAAAAAGCAGCAGAAACCTCGGCAGATGTCAATGCCCCTGTCTGATAGCTTTGAAGAGAGCAGTGGATCTCTCAGCATGGAGGTTGAGCACTGAGAATGGACAGACAGCCTGCTCAAGTGGGTCCATGACCTCTGAGTAGCCTAACTGGGAGACATCCCCAACTAGGTGCAGACTGACACCTCACACCTCACATGGTTGGGTACACCTCTGAGACAAAGCTTCCGGAGCAAGAATCATACAGTGACAGAATATTGTTCTCTGTCTCAAAAAAAAAAAAAAAAAAGACACAAACAAATGGAAAAACATATCATGCTCATGGATAGGAAGAATCAATATTGTGAAAATGGTCATACTGCTCAAGGTAATTTAGAGATTCAATGCAATCGCCATCAAGCTACCAATGAGTTTCTTCACAGAATTGGAAAAAAATGCTTTGAAGTTCATATGGAATGAAAAAAAAAAAGAGCCTGCATAGCCAAGACAATCCTAAGCCAAAAGAACAAAGCTGGAGGCATCACACTACCTGACTTCAAACTATACAACAAGGCTACAGTAACCAAAACAGCATGGGACTGGTACCAAAACAGAGATATAGACCAATGGAACAGAACAGAGCCCTCAGAAATAATACCACACATCTACAGCCACCTAATCTTTGACAAACCTTACAAAAACAAGAAATGGGGAAACGATTCCCTATTTAATAAATGGTGCTGGGAAAATTGGCTAGCCATAAG
>NW_020266206.1:0-1742 GCF_003255815.1 Theropithecus gelada | reverse complement strand
CCTTGAGATCTGTGTACCTGCTGTTTCTTCTGCATGGAATTCACTTCCTGTCTTAGCTCTAGGATCTCAGTTCAGAAAGGCCTCCTCAACTTCCTGCCTCTCAGGATTCCCCTGTCACATGACCCCTGCACTAGCCATAGTGTCCCTATAACTAAATTGGGACAGATTCAGAAGGGGCTTTATTGAGCCTTCTATGCTCAAGGGACTCAGGCCAAGCCCAGCCCTGGTCCCTGCTCTCATGAGACCACGGGCGTAGGGGTCATTTTGGGGATTATCTTGGCACTGGGTCCTGTGGGATGGTGTCACCTCCAGCATCCAGGGACCCATCCTAACCATGGGTCCCTATGTGTTTAATACATTTAAAAGGAATATATACAGCTCTTAAGAAACCAGGATAGATTTAATTGATCTGCCCACCTCAGCCCCCCAAAGCAAAGGAGGTGGAAATGGGCAGATTGGAGGCAGAGGCAGAGATGAGTGCTGACAGCTGGGGTTGGGGATGAGGAGTCTGAGGCACCTCTGGAGTCTGGAGACTCTAGTCCCACTATTTAAAGAGTACCATCCCCTCCAGAGGAGCTTGAATCTCTTCTCCAGCTGTTGTCAAGGAGCTTTGGCCATGTCATGGTCCCTGCCACCTCTCCACCTTCTGTCCCCACGGGCGACTTCCCAAACCTAGCACACCATTGGCGTTATCCTGTGGGCATTTAACCTGGCCTCACATCAGGATCTCTTAGAATTATGAAATGTCCAGATTATAGACTCTCCCTCTTTGCCCTCTCCAAACCCCTGATAAATGAGGAGCATTAACTGACCTATCACATGTTTTCCTGTAACATGCTGTGCCTCCTATCTTGAGGTCATTACCACACACTCATCACCTTTGCTGACTTTCCTTTTTCTGCTCTCTTAGTTTGTGACTTTCTTGAGGACAAGAAACTCAGGAAATGTACATTTAGTGATGCATTGATTAGACAAATATTTATTGCACATCTGCTGCATGCTAAACAATGAAGACTGCAATGTCCTAGAAGGCATCTTCTTCTACTATGAATTAATGATTAAATGGGTGGATGACTGAAAAAATGAAGCAGGGGGAAATGTTTGCTGCTGCTTAGAGGGAACAGAAGAATATCGAGACTAAATTGGAAAGTCTGTGAGGATAGTAGTCAAATCGATCTTTTCCTCTAATCTATCCTTAGGACCTAGCACTGTGCCTGGCACATTTTAAACAGTCCATAGATAATTATTGGAAGGTATATTGGTGGATGAAGTATGTCATTGAGTGATTGCATTTGCCTTCAGAACTAACTGTAAAACTTTGCAGATTTCCAAGCACGTTGCTATGTATGGCCTTATTTTCTTTCCATTCTACTTTAGATGTGAAGTAAGTAGGCCAGACTCTGACCCCCATTTTACAAGTAAAGAAAATCACAGATGCTCTGTAATTTGTGCTCAAAGATACCAGTCAGGTACTGTAGAGGGATCACACAAATATAAGCTTCTGACTCAAAATTCAGTAACCCAGGCTTTTCACTAACCCAGGCTGTTTAAGTAGGTTGGAATGACTGGGGTCCATCCACTCATCCATTCACCCACCAGTCAATCCACCTTGTCATCTTAATTCGTGGTATATGGAGAGCTTCATTAACTTCTGAGCTTGACCTTGGTCTGATTGCATAAGGGAGCCCCAAGTGGAACCCAGCACTTATATTATTCTGCTAGGTGATGGTCCATGGGCAAGC
>NW_020266205.1:0-1743 GCF_003255815.1 Theropithecus gelada | reverse complement strand
TCTAAGTGGCTGCTCTAGGATTGATTATAATACACACATGTAACTTATCACAGCATGCTGCCATCAGTGTTTCACCACTTCATGAGAAATATCAAAAGCTTACTTTTATTTATTTCCCCTTTGCCTCCCCCACTTAAACATGTAATTATCATAAACATTTCCTCTTCAGATGTAGAGCGCCACAGCAGATGATGTTATTATTTTTTGCTTCAACCATAAAATATAATTTAAGAAACTCATCGTAGTCAATTATATTTACCATATGATTACCCCTTCTGTTGTTGCTATTTCTGATTTCCTTATTTCCTTTTTGTTAGGAGAGCTTCTTTTAGCTATTTATTAAGGGTAGGTTTTCTGGTAACAAATTATCCTAGTTGTCCTTCCTCTTAGAATATCTTTATTTTCCCCTCATCCCTGAAGGATATGTTCACTGAATAGGGTTCTGGGCAGACAGTTTTTCTCAGCACGTGGCGATCGTGTGCCACCCCCTCTGCCTCGTGGTTTTAGAGAAGCCCATCATCCTCAGAACCAGTGTCCCTTAATGCATCGTTTTTCTCTGGTGGTTCAAAAGATTTATTTATTTGTCTTTCCTTTCCTGAAGTTCCGTTATGATGTGTTAATCCTATTTGGGGTTTGCTCAGATTCTTGAATCTGCAGGTTTATTTCTTTCACCGAATTTGGGAAGTTGTCAACCATTGTGCCTTTGAATACTTTTTCACTACACATTCCTTCCTCTTCTCCTGGGACTCTGGTGACAGGAATGCTGGGCCTTTTGTCACTGCCCGCCCGTCCTCAAGATGTTTATTTCTCAGTCTCCTATCTCTCCATCGTTCCTATGGGTCAGCTCTATTAATCGTCCTTGAATCAACAGACTCTGTTCTCTGTCATCCCCACTCTGCTATTGAACCCAACTGCACATTTTTTCATTTAGTTATTGCATTTTTCAGTCGTATGATTTTCATTTTGCTCTTGTTTCAAGAGAATTCACCATTGTTTTCTGAAGCATTTTTATGATGGCTACTTTAAAGTTCCAACATCTGATTTATCTTGGTTAATCTTATTTTGCTATTTAAGTTGTTTTTTGTTTGTTCTGTTATGTTTTTGAGACAGAGTCTTTCTCTGTCGCTCAGACTGGAGTGCAGTAGCATGATCTCGGCTCACTGCAGCCTCAAACTGCCAGGCTCAAGCGATCCTCCTGCTTCAGCCTCCTAAGTAGCCGGCACCACAGGTGTGTGCCACCACAGCTGGCTAATTTTTAAATTTTTTGTAGAGACAGGGTCATGCTGTGTTGCCCAGGCTGATCTCAAACTCCTGGGCTCAAGCCATCCTCCTGATTGACCTTCCGAAGTGCTGGGATTACAGGTGGGAGCCCCCTCACCTGGCTTCAAGTTGCTTTTTATGTTTCCTGATATGACAAATAATTTCAAATATATTCTGGAGATTTTGGTTATTATGTAAGGAAACTTTTGATCCTATGTGAACATTCCAGTTCAGTCCATGGTACCCTTAATTTGGTTTACCATATAGGCCCCAGCCTGCTTTGGGGAAATGTAGAGTCAATGACAGTTTAGTTTTCAAAGCCCTCCCAGTGCTATTCCAGTCTGGTTAGTTCTTCTGGATCTCCCGGGGCTCTGGTTCAATCCCTGCGTGTGTTGCCAGGGTTGCCCTGTGTGGTGGGGGTAAGTTAAGGAACACCGGGTGCTGGGTGTGGTCTCTGAGCCGTAGTCAGCAGAGCCTGTTGTG
>NW_020266204.1:0-1743 GCF_003255815.1 Theropithecus gelada | reverse complement strand
CATTAACTCGTCATTTACATTAGGTATATCTCCTAATGCTATCCCTCTCCACTCCCTCCCCACAATAGGACCCGGTGTGTGATGATCCCCTTCCTGTGTCCAAGTGATCTCATTGTTCAATTCCCACCTATGAGTGAGAACAGCAGTATTTGGTTTTCCGTTCTTGCGATCGTTTTCTGAGAATGATGGTTTCCAGCTACATCCATGTCCCTACAAAGGACATGAGTTCATCCTTTTTTATGGCTGCATAGTATTCCATGGTGCATATGTGCCACATTTTCTTAATCCAGTCTGTCACTGATGGACATTTGGGTTGATTCCAAGTCTTTGCTATTATGAATAGTGCTGCAATAAACATACGTGTGCATGTGTCTTTATAGCAGCATGACTTATAATCCTTCGGGTATATCCCCGGTAATGGGATGGCTGGGTCAAATGGTATTTCTAGTTCTAAATCCTTGAGGAATCGCCACACTGTTGTCCACAATCGTTGAACTAGTTTACAGTCCCACCAATGGTGTAAAAGTGTTCCTATTTCTCCAAATCCTCTCCAGCACCTGTTGTTTCCTGATTTTGTAATGATTGCCATTCTAACTGGTGTGAGATGATATCTCATTGTGGTTTTGATTTGCATTTCTCTGATGGCGAGTGATGATGAGCATTTTTTCATGTGTCTGTTGGCTGTATGAATGTCTTCTTTTGAGAAGTGTCTGTTCATATCCCTTGCCCACTTTTTGATGGGGCTGTTTGTTTTTTTCTTGTAAATTTGATTGAGTTCTTTATAGGTTCTGGATATTAGCCCTTCGTCAGATGAGTAGATTGCAAAAATTTTCTCCCATTCTGTAGGTTGCCTGTTCACTCTGATGGTAGTTTCTTTTGCTGTGCAGAAGCTCTTTAGTTTAATTAGATCCCATTTGTGAATTTTGGCTTTTGTTGCCATTGCTTTTGGTGTTTTAGACATGAAGTCCTTGCCCATGCCTATGTCCTGAATGGTATTACCTAGGTTTTCTTCTAGGGTTTTTATGGTTTTAGGTCTAACATTTAAGTCTCTAATCCATCTTGAATTAATTTTCGTATAAGGAGTAAGGAAAGGATCCAGTTTCAACTTTCTACTTATGGCTAGCCAATTTTCCCAGCACCATTTATTAAATAGGGGATCCTTTCCCCATTTCTTGTTTTTGTCAGGTTTGTCAAAGATCATATGGCTGTAGATGTGCGGTATTATTTCTGAGGGCTGTGTTCTGTTCCATTGGTCTACATCTCTGTTTTGGTACCAGTACCATGCTGTTTTGGTTACTGTAGCCTTGTAGTATAGTTTGAAGTCAGGTAGCCTGATGCCTCCAGCTTTGTTCTTTTGGCTTAGGATTGTCTTGGCAATACAGGGTCTTTTTTGGTTCCATAGGAACTTTAAAGCAGTTTTTTTCCAATTCTGTGAAGAAAGTCATTGGTAGCTTAATGGGGATGGCATTGAATCTATAAATTACCTTGGGCAGTATAGTCTTTTTCACAATATTGATTCTTCCTATCCATGAGCATGGAATGTTCTTCCATTTGTTTGTGTCCTCTTTTATTTCACTGAGCAGTGGTTTGTAGTTCTCCTTGAAGAGGTCCTTTACATCCCTTGTAAGTTGGATTCCTAGGTATTTTATTCTCTTTGAAGCTATTGTGAATGGGAGTTCCTTCATGATTTGGCTCTCTGCTTGTCTGTTACTGGTGTAGAAGAATGCTTGTGATTTTTGCACA
>NW_020266203.1:0-1743 GCF_003255815.1 Theropithecus gelada | reverse complement strand
AAGCAGTTTTTTCCAATTCTGTGAAGAAACTCATTGGTAGCTTGATGGGGATGGCATTGAATCTATAAATTACCTTGGGCAGTATGGCCATTTTCACCATATTGATTCTTCCTATCCATGAGCATGGTATGTTCTTCCATTTGTTTGTGTCCTCTTTTATTTCACTGAGCAGTGGTTTGTAGTTCTCCTTGAAGAGGTCCTTTACATCCCTTGTAAGTTGGATTCCTAGGTATTTTATTCTCTTTGAAGCAATTGTGAATGGAAGTTCATTCATGATTTGGCTCTGTGTTTGTCTGTTATTGGTGTATAAGAATGCTTGTGATTTTTGCACATTAATTTTGTATCCTGAGACTTTGCTGAAGTTGCTTATCAGCTTAAGGAGATTTTGGGCTGAGACAATGGGGTTTTCTAAATATACAATCATGTCATCTGCAAACAGGGACAATTTGACTTCTTCTTTTCCTAACTGAATACCCCTGATTTCTTTCTCTTGCCTAATTGCCCTAGCCAGAACTTCCAACACTATGTTGAATAGGAGTGGTGAGAGAGGGCATCCCTGTCTTGTGCCAGTTTTCAAAGGGAATTTTTCCAGTTTTTGCCCATTCAGTATGATATTGGCTGTGGGTTTGTCATAAATAGCTCTTATTATTTTGAGGTACGTTCCATCAATACCGAATTTAGTGAGCGTTTTTAGCATGAAGGGCTGTTGAATTTTGTCAAAAGCCTTTTCTGCATCTATTGAGATAATCATGTGGTTCTTGTCTTTGGTTCTGTTTATATGCTGGATTATGTTTATTGATTTGCGAATGTTGAACCAGCCTTGCATCCCAGGGATGAAGCCCACTTGATCATGGTGGATAAGCTTTTTGATGTGTTGCTGAATCCGGTTTGCCAGTATTTTATTGAGGATTTTTGCATCGATGTTCATCAGGGATATTGGTCTAAAATTCTCTTTTTTTATTGTGTCTCTGCCAGGCTTTGGTATCAGGATGATGTTGGCCTCATAAAATGAGTTAGGGAGGATTCCCTCTTTTTCTATTGATTGGAATAGTTTCAGAAGGAATGGTACCAACTCCTCCTTGTACCTCTGGTAGAATTCAGCTGTGAATCCATCTGGTCCTGGACTTTTTTTGGTTGGTAGGCTATTAATTATTGACTCAATTTCAGAGCCTGCTATTGGTCCATTCAGGGATTCATCTTCTTCCTAGTTTAGTCTTGGAAGAGTGTAAGTGTCCAGGAAATTATAAATTTCTTCTAGATTTTCCAGTTTATTTGCATAGAGGTGTTTATAGTATTCTCTGATGGTAGTTTGTATTTCTGTGGGGTCGGTGGTGATATCCCCTTTATCATTTTTAATTGCATCGATTTGATTCTTCTCTCTTTTCTTCTTTATTAGTCTTGCTAGTGGTCTGTCAATTTTGTTGATCTTTTGAAAAAACCAACTCCTGGATTCATTGATTTTTTGGAGGGTTTTTTGTGTCTCTATCTCCTTCAGTTCTGCTCTGATCTTAGTTATTTCTAGCCTTCTGCTAGCTTTCGAATGTGTTTGCTCTTGCTTCTCTAGTTCTTTTAATTGCGATGTTAGAGTGTCAATTTTAGATCTTTCCTGCTTTCTCTTGTGGGCATTTAGTGCTATAAATTTCCCTCTACACACTGCTTTAAATGTGTCCCAGAGATTCTGGTATGTTGTATCTTTGTTCTCATTGGTTTCAAAGAACATCTTTATTTCTGCCTTCATTTCGT
>NW_020266202.1:0-1743 GCF_003255815.1 Theropithecus gelada | reverse complement strand
CTCACAGAGTTACAGCTTTCCCGTCAAGAAGCCTTTCGATAAGACAGTTCTTGTGGAATTGGAAAGTGATATTTGGAAGCCCATAGAGGGCTATGGTGAAAAAGGAAATATCCTCAGATGAAATCTGGAAATAAGCTTTCTGAGAAACTGCTGAGTGTTCTGCTAATTCATCTCACAGAGTTCCATCTGTATTTCGTGGATCTCTTTGCTAGCCTTATTTCTGTGGAATCTGAGAACAGATATTTCGGATCCCTTTAAAAACTAAAGGGCCAAAGGAAATATCCTCCGATAACACACAGAAAGAAGTTTTCTGAGAAACTTCTTTGTGTTCTGTGAAATCATCTCACAGAGTTACAGCTTTTCCGTCCAAAAGCCTTTCGCTAAGACAGTTCTTGTGGAATTGGCAAAGTGATATTTGGAAGCCCATAGAGGGCTATGGTGAAAAAGGAAATATCCTCAGATGAAATCTTGAAATAAGCTTTCTGAGAAACTGCTTAGTATTCTGTTAATTCATCTCACAGTGTTACATCTGTATTTCGTGGATCTCTTTGCGAGCCTTATTTTTGTGGAATTTGAGAACAGATATTTCGGATCCCTTTGAAGCCTATATGGGCAAAGGAAATATCCTCCGATAACAAAGAGAAAGAAGCTTTCTGAGAAACTTCTTTGTGTTCTGTGAAATCATCTCACAGAGTTACAGCTTACGCCTCAAGAGGCCTTTCCCTAAGATAGTTCTTGTGGAATTGGCAAAGTGATATTTGGAAGCCCTTAGAGGGCTATGGTGAAAAAGGCAATATCCTCAGATGAAATCTGGAAAGAAGCTTTCTGAGAAACTACTTAGTGTTCTGTTAATTCATCTCACAGAGTAACACCTGTATTTCGTGGAACTCCTTGCTACCCTTATTTCTGTGGAATCTGAGAACAGATATTTCGGATCCCTTTGAAGACTATAGGGCCAAAGGAAATATCCTCTGATAACAAAGAGAAAGAGGCTTTCTGAGAAACTTCTTTGTGTTCTGTGAAATAATCTCACAGAATTACAGCTTTCCCGTCCAGAAGCCTTTCGCTAAGACAGTTCTTGTGGAATTGGTAAAGTGATATTTGGAAGCCCATAGAGGGCTATGGTGAAAAAGGAAATATCCTCAGATGAAAACTGGAAAGAAGCTTTCTGAGAAACTGCTTAGTGTTCTGTCAATTCATCTCACAGAGTTACATCTGTATTTCGTGTATCTCTTTGCTAGCCTTATTTCTGTGGAAATTGAGAACAGATATTTCGCATCCCTTTGAAGACTATAGGGCCAAAGGAAATATCCACCGATAACAAAGAGAAAGAAGCTTTTTGAGAAACTTCTTTGTGTTGTGTGAAGTCATCCCACAGAGTTACAGCTTTCCCGTCAAGAAGCCTTTCGCTAAGACAGTTCTTGTGGAATTGGCAAAGTGATATTTGGAAGCCCACAGAGGGCTATGGTGAAAAAGGAAATCTCCTCAGATGAAACCTGGAAGGAAGCTTTCTGAGAAACTGCTTAGTGTTCTCTTAATTCATCTCACAGAGTTACATCTGTATTTCGTGGATCACTTTGCTCGCCATATTTCTGTGGAATCTGACAGCAGATATTTCGGATCCCTTTGAAGAGTATAGGGCCAAAGGAAATATCCTCCGATGACAAACAGAAAGAAGCTTTCTGAGAAACTTCTTTGTGTTCTGTGAAATCATCTCACAGAGTTACAGCTTTCCCGTCAAAA
>NW_020266201.1:0-8065 GCF_003255815.1 Theropithecus gelada | reverse complement strand
CGTGGATCTCTTTGCTAGCCTTTTTTCTGTGGAATCTGAGAACAGATATTTCGGATCCCTTTGAAGAAGATAGGTCCAAACGAAATATCCTCCCATAAAAAAGAGAAAGAAGCTTTCAGAGAAACTTCTTTGTGTTCTGTGAAATCATCTCACAGAGGTGCAGCTTTCCCCTGAAGAAGCCTTTCACTAAGACAGTTCTTGTGGAATTGGCAAAGTGATATTTTGAAGCCCATAGAGGGCTATGGTGAAAAAGGAAATATCCTCCGATGAAATCTGGAAAGCAGCTTTCTGAGAAACTGCTTAGTGTTCTGTGAATTCATCTCACAGAGTTAAAGCTTTTCCCTCAAGAAGACGCTCACTAAGCCTGTTCTTGTGGAATTTGCAAAGTGATATTTGGAAGCTCATAGTGTGCTATGGTGAAAAATTAAAAATCCTCAGAGAAAAACTGGAAAGAAGCTTTCTGAGAAACGGCTTTCTGATGTGAGAATTCCACTCACAGAGTTACATCTGTATTTCGTGAATCTCTTTGCTAGCCTTATTTCTGTGGAATCTGAGAACAGATATTTCGGATCCCTTTGAAGATTATAGGGCTAAAGGAAATATCCTCCGATAACAAAGAGAAAGAAGCTTTCTGAGAAACTTCTTTGTGTTCTGTGAAATCATCTCACAGAGTTAGAAGTTTCCCCTCAAGAACCCTCCCACTAAGACAGATCTTGTGGAATTTGCAAAGTGATATCAGGAAGCCCGTAGAGGGCTATGGTGAAAAAGGAAATATCCTCCGATTAAATCTGGAAAGAAGCTTTCTGAGAAACTGCTTAGTGTTCTGTGAATTCATCTCACAGAGTTACAGCTTTCCCCTCAAGAAGCCGCTCAGTAAGCCTGTTTTTGTGGAATTCGCAAAGAGATATCTGGAAGCCCATAGAGGGCTATGGTGAAAAATGAAATATCCCCAGAGAAAAACTGGAAAGAAGGTTTCTGAGAAACTGCTCTGTGGTGTGACTGCCACTCACGGAGTTACATCTGTATTTCGTGGATCTCTTTGCTAGCCTTATTTCTGTGGAATCTGAGAACAGATATTTTGGATCGTTTGAAGACTACAGGGCCAAAGGAAATGTCCTCCGATAACAAAGAGAGAGAAGCTTTCTGAGAACCTCCTTTGTGTTCTCTGAAGTCATCTAACAGAGTTACAGCTTTCCCCTCAAGAAGCCTTTCGCTAAGACACTTCTTGCAGAATTTGCAAAGTGATATTTGGAAGCCAATAGAGCGCAATGGTGTAAAAGGAAATATCCTCCGATGAAATGTGGAAGGAAGCTTTCTGAGAAACTGCTTAGTGTTCTGTGATTTCATCTCAGAGAGTTACAGCTTTCCCCTCAAGAAACCGCTCGCTAAGCCTGTTCCTGTGGAATTCGCAAAGTGATATTTGGAACCCCTTGGAGGACTATGGTGAAAAAGGAAATATCCTCAGAGAAAAACTGGAAAGAAGCTTTCTGAGAAACTGCTTTGTGATGTGTGACTTCCACTCACAGCGTTACATCTGTATATCATGGATCTCTTTGCTAGCCTTATTTCTGTGGAATCTGAGCACAGATGTTTCGGATCCCTTTGAAGACTATAGGGCCAAAGGAAATATCCTCCGATAACAAAGAGAAAGAAGCTTTCTGAGAAAATTCTTTGTGTTCTGTGAAATCATCTCACAGAGTTACAGCTTTCCCCTCAAGAAGCCTTTCACTAAGACAGTTCCTGTGGAATTGGCAAAGTGATATTTGGAAGCCCATAGAGGACTATGGGGAAAAAGGAAATATCGTCAGATGAAATGTGGAAACCAGCTTTCTGAGAAACTGCTTAGTGTTCTGTGAATTCATCTCACCGAGTTACAGCTTTCCCTTAAAGAAGCCGCTCGCTAAGCAGGTGCTTGTGGAATTCCCAAAGTGATATTCGGTAGCCCGTAGAGGGGTATGGTGAGAAAGGAAATATCCTCCGAGAGAAAGTGGAAAGAAGCTTTCTGAGAAACTGCTTTGTGATGTGTGACTTCCACTCACAGAGTTACATCTGTATTTCGTGGATCTCTTTGCTAGCCTTGTTTCTGGGGAATCTGAGAACAGATATTTCGGATCCCTTTGAAGACTATAGGGCTAAAGGAAATATCCTCCGATAACGAAGAGAAAGAAGCTTTCTGAGAAACTTCTTTGTGTTCTGTGAAATCATCTCACAGAGTTTCAGCTTTCCCCTCAAGAAGCCTTTCACCAAGACAGTTCTTGTGGAATTTGCAATGTGATATTTGGAAGCCCATAGAGGGCTATGGTGAAAAAGGAAATATCCTCAGAGAGAAAATGGAAAGAAGCTTTCTGAGAAACTGCTTTGTGATGTGTGACTTCCACTGACAAGGTTACATCTGTATTTCGTGGATCTCTTTGCTAGCCTCATTTCTGTGGAATCTGAGAACAGATATTTCGGATCCCTTTGAAGACTATAGGGCCAAAGGAAATATCCTCCGATAACAAAGAGAAGGAAGCTTTCTGAGAAACTTCTTTGTGTTCTGTGAAATCATCTCACAGAGTTACAGCTTTCCGCTCAAGAAGCCTTTCGCTAAGACTGTTCCTGTTGAATTTGCAAAGTGATATTTGGAAGCCCATGGAGGGCTACGGTGAAAAACAAAATATGCTAAGATGAAATCTGGAAAGAAGCTTTCTGAGAAACTGCTTAGTGTTCTGTGAATTCATCTCACAGAGTTACAGCTTTCCCCTCAAGAAGCCGCTCACTAAGCCTGTTCTTGTGGAATTCGAAAAGTGATATTGGGAATCTCATAGAGCGCTATGGTGAAAAAGGAAATATCCTCAGAGAAAAACTGGGAAGAAGCTTTCAGAGAAACTGCTTTGTGATGTGTGACTTTCACTCACAGAGTTACATCTCTCTTTCGAGGATGTCTTTGCTAGCCTTATTTCTGTGGAATCTGAGAACAGATACTTCGGATCCCTTTAGAGACTATACGGTCAAACGGAATATCCTCCGATAACAAAGAGAAAGAAGCTTTCTGAGAAACTTCTATGTGTTCTGTGAAATCATCTCACAGAGTTACAGCTTCCCTTCAAGAAGCCGCTCGCTTAGCCTGTTCTTGTAGAATTTGCAAAGTTATATTTGGAAGCCCATAGAGGGCTATGGTGAAAAAGGAAATATCCTCAGAGAAAAACTGGAAAGAAGCTTTCTGAATAACTGCTTTGTGATGTGTGACTTCCACTCACAGAGTTACATCTGTATTTCGTTGATCTCTTTGCTACATTTATTTCTGTGGAATCTGAGAACAGATATTTCGGATCCCTTTGAAGACTATAGGGCCAAAGGAAATATCCTCCGACAACAAAGAGAAAGAAGCTTTCTGAGAAACTTCTTTGTGTTCTGTGAAATCATCTCACAGAGTTACAGCTTTCCCCTCAAGAAGCCTTTCGCTAAGACAGTTCTTGTGGAATTCGCAAAGTGATATTTGGAAGCTCATAGAGGGCTACGTTGAAAAAGGAAATATCCTCAGAGAAAAACTGGAATGAAGCTCTCTGAGAAACTGCTTTGTGATGTGTGACTTCCACTGACAGAATTACATCTGTATTTCGTGGATCTCTTTGCTAGCCTTATTTCTGTGGAATCTGAGAACAGATATTTCGGATGCCTTTGAAGAGTATAGGGCCAAAGGAAATATCCTCCGATAACAAAGAGAAAGAAGCTTTCTGAGAAACTACTTTGTGTTCTGTGAAATCTTCTCACAGAGTTTCAGCTTTCCCCTCAAGAAGCCTTTCGCTAAGACTGTTCTTGTGGAAGTTGCAAAGTGATATTTGGAAGCCCTTAGAGGTCTATGGTGAAAAAGGAAATATCCTTCGATTAAAACTGGAAGGAAGCTTTCTGAGAACCTGCTTCATGTTCTGTGAATTCATCTCACAGAGTTACAGCTTTCCCCTCAAGAAGCCGTTCGCTAAGCCTGTTCCTGTGGAATTTCCAAAGTGATATTTGGAAACCAATAGAGGGCAATGGTGAAAAAGGAAATATCCTCCGATGAAATCTGGAAAGAAGCTTTTTGAGAAACTGCTTTGTGGTGTGTGACTTTCACTCACAGAGTTACATCTGTATTTCGTGGATCTCTTTGCTAGCTTTATTTCTGTGGAATCTGAGAACAGATATTTCGGATCCATTTGAAGACTATAGGGCCAAAGGAAATATCCTCCGGTAACAAAGAGAAAGAACGTTTCTCAGAAACATCTTTGTGTTGTGTGAAAACATCTCACAGAGTTACAGCTTTCCCCTCAAGAAGTCTTTCGCTAAGACAGTTCTGGTGGAATTGGCAAAGTGATATTTGGAAGCCCACAGAAGGCTATGGTGAAAAGGAAATATCCTCCGATGAAATCTGGAAAGAAGCTTTCTGAGAAACTGCTTAGGGTTCTGTGAATTCATCTCACAGAGTTACACCTTTCCCGTCAAGAAGGCGCTTGCTCAGCCTGTTCTTGTGGAATTCACAAAGTGATATTTGGAAGCCCGTAGAGGGCTATGGTGAAAAAGGAAATATCCTCAGAGAAAAACTGGAAAAAAGCTTCCTGAGAAACTGCTTTGTGATGTGTGACTTCCACTCACAGAGTTACATCTGTATTTCTTGGATGTCTTTGCTATCCTTATTTCTGTGGAATCTGAGAGTAGATATTTCGGATCCCTTTGAAGACTATAGGGAAAAAAGAAATATCCTCTGGTAACAAAGAGAAAGAAGCTTTCTGAGAAACTTCTTTTTGTTCTGTGAAATCATCTCACAGAGTTACAGCTTTCCCCTCAAGAAGCCGATCGCTAAGCCTGTTCTTGTGGAATTCGCAAAGTTACATTTGGAAGCCGATAGAGGGCTAGGGTGAAAAACGAAATATACACATAGAAAAATTGGAAAGAAGCTTTCTGAGAAACTGCTTTGTGTTCTGTGAAATCACCTCACAGATTTACAGCTTTCTTCTCAAGAAGCCTTTCTCTAAGACAGTTCCTGTGGAATTTGCAAAGTGATATTTGGAAGCCCATAGAGGGCTGTGTTGAAAAAGGAAATATCCTCCGATGAAATCTGGAAAGAAGCTTTCTGAGAAACTGCTTAGTGTTCTGTGAATTCATCTCACAGAGTCAAAGCTTTCCCCTCAGGAAGCCGCTCTCTAAGCCTTTTCTTGTGGAATTCGCAAAATGATATTTGGAAGATCATAGAGCGCTATGGTGAAAAAGGAAATATCCTCAGAGAAAATCTGGAAAGAAGCTTTCTGAGAAACTGTTTTGTGATGTGTGACTTTCACTCACAGCGTTACATCTGTATTTCGTGGATCTCTTTGCTAGCCTTATTTCTGTGGAATCTGAGACCAGATATTTCGGATCCCTTTGAAGACTATAGGGTCAAAGGAAATATCCTCCGATAACAAAGAGAAAGAACCTTTCTGAGAAACTTCTTTGTGATCTGTGAAATCATCACACACAGTTACAGCTTTCCCCTCAACAATTCATTCGATAAGACAGTTCTTGTGGAATTGGCAAAGTGATATTTGGAAGCCCATAGAGGGCTATGGTGAAAAAGGAAATATCCTCCGATGAAATCTGGAGAGAAGCTTTCTGAGAAACTGCTTAGTGTTCTGTGAATTCATCTCACAGAGTTATACCTTTCCCCTCAAGGAGCTGCTCGCTAAGCCTGTTCTTGTGGAATTCGCAAAGTAATATTTGGAAGCCCATAGAGGTCTAGGGTGAAAAAGGAAATATCCTCAAACAAAAACTGGAAAGAAGCTTTCTGAGAAACTGCTTTGTGATGTGTGACTTCCACTCACAGAGTTACATCTCTATTTCGTGGCTCTCTTTGCTAGCCTTATTTCTGTGGAATCTGAGAACAGATATTTCGGATCGCTTTGAAGACTAGAGGGCCAAAGGAAATGGCCTCCTATAAGAAAGAGACAGAAGGTTTCTGAGAACCTCCTTTGTGTTCTGTGCAATCACCTCAGAGAGGTACAGCATTCCCCTCAAGAAGCCTTACGCTAAGACACTTCTTGTGGAATTTGCAAAGTGATATTTGGAAGCCCATAGAGGGATATTGTGAAAAAGGAAATATCCTCCGATTAAAACTGGAAAGAAGCTTTCTGAGAAACTGCTTCGAGTTCTGTGAATTCATCTCACAGAGTTACAGCTTTCCCCTCAAGAAGCCGCTCGCTAAGCCTGTTCTTGTGGAATACGTAAAGTGATATTCGGAAGCCCATAGTGGTCTATCGTGAAAAAGGAAATATCCTCAGAGAAAAACTGGAAAGAAGGTTTCTGAGAAACTGCTTTGTGATGTGTGACTTCAACTGACAGAGTTACATCTGTATTTCGTGGATCTCTTTGCTAGCCTTATTTCTGTGGAATCTGAGAACAGATATTTCGGATCCCTTGGAAGATTATAGGGCCAAAGGAAATATCCTCCGAAAGCAAAGAGAAAGAAGCTTTCTGAGAAACTTCTTTGTGTTCTGTGAAATCATCTCACAGAGTTACAGCTTTCCCCTCAAGAAGCCGCTCGCTGAGCTGTTCTTGTGGAATTCGCAAAAGGATATTTAGAAGCCCATAGAGGGCTATGGTGAAAAAGGAAATATCCTCCGATGAAATCTGGAAAGAAGCTTTCTGAGAAACTGCTTAGTGTTCTGTGAATTTATCTCACAGAGTTACAGCTTTCCCTCAAGAAGCCGCTCGCTAAGCGTGTTCCTGTGGAATTCGCAAAGTGATATTTGGAAGCCCATAGAGGGCTATGGTGAAAAAGGAAATATCCTCAAAGGAAAACTACAAAGAAGCTTTCTGAGAAACTGCTTTGTGATGTGTGACTTCCACTGACAGAGTTACATCTGTATTTCGTTTATCTCTTTGCGAGCCTTATTTCTGTGGAATCTGAGAACACATAATTCAGATCGCTTTGAAGACTAGAGGCCAAAGGAAATGTCCTCCGATAACAAAGAGAAAGAGTCTTTCTGAGACTCTCCTTTGTGATCTGTGAAATCATCTCACAGAGTTACAGCTTTCCCCTCAAGAAGACTTTCGCTAAGACAGTTCTTGTGGAATTTGCAAAGTGATACTAGGAATCCCTAGAGGTCTATGGTTAAAAAGGAAATACCCTCAGATGAAATCCGGAAAGAAGCTTTCTGAGAAACTGCTTAGTGTTCCGTGAATTCATCTCACAGAGTTACAGCTTTCCCCTCAAGAAGCCGCTCGCTAATCCTGTTCTTGTGGAATTCGCAAACTGATATTTGGAAACACGTAGAGCGGTATGGTGAAAAAGGAAATATCCTCAGAGAGAAATTGGAAAAAAGCTTTCTGAGAAACTGCCCTGTGATGTGTGATTTCCACTCACAGAGTTACGTCTGTATTTCGTGGATCTCCTTGCTAGCCTTATTTCTGTGGAATCTCAGAACAGATATTTCGGATCCCTTTGAAGACTATAGTGCCAAAAGAAATATCCTCCGATAACAAAGAGAACGAAGCTATCTGAGAAACTTCTTTGCGTTCTGTGAAATCATCTCACAGAGTTACAGCTTTCCCCTCAAGAAGCCTTTCGCTAAGACGATCTTGAGGAATTTGCAAAGTGATATTTTGAAGCCCATAGAGGGCTATGCTGAAAAAGGAAATATACTCCGATTAAATCTGGAAAGAAGCTTTCTGAGAAACTGCTTAGTGTTCTGTGAATACATCTCACAGAGTTACAGCTTTCCCCTCAAGAAGCCGCTCGCTAAGGCTGTTCTTGTGGAATTCACAAAGTGATATTTGTAAGCCCATAGAGGGCTATGGTGAAAAAGGAAATATCCTCAGAGAAAAACTGGAAACAAGCTTTCTGAGAAACTGCTTTGTTATGTGTGACTTCCACTGACAGAGTTACATCTGTATTTAGTGGATCGCTTTGCGAGCCTTATTTCTGTGGAATCTGAGAACACATAATTCGGATCGCTTTGAAGACTAGAGGCCAAAGGAAATGTCCTCCGATAACAAAGAGACAGAAGCTTTCTGAGAAACTAATTTCTGTTCTGTGAAATCATCTCACAGAGTTATCGCTTCCCCCTCAAGAAGC
>NW_020266200.1:0-1743 GCF_003255815.1 Theropithecus gelada | reverse complement strand
TTTGTTCTCGTTGGTTTCAAAGAACATCTTTATTTCTGCCTTCATTTCGTTATGTACCCAATAGTCATTCAGGAGCAGGTTGTTCAGTTTCCATGTAGTTGAGCGGTTTTGAGTTTCTTAGTCCTGAGTTCTAGTTTGATTGCACTGTGGTCTGAGAGACAATTTGTTATAATTTCTGTTCTTGTACATTTGCTGAGGAGTGCTTTACTTCCAACTATGTGGTCAATTTTGGAATAAGTGCGATGTGGTGCTGAGAAGAATGTATATTCTGTTGATTTGGGGTGGAGAGTTCTATAGATGTCTATTAGGTCTGCTTGCTGCAGAGATGAGTTCAATTCCTGGATATCCTTGTTAACTTTCTGTCTCATTGACAGTGTTGACAGTGGAGTGTTGAAGTCTCCCATTATTATTGTATGGGAGTCTAAGTCTCTTTGTAAGTCTCTAAGGACTTGCTTTATGAATCTGGGTGCTCCTGTATTGGGTGCATATATATTTAGGATAGTTAGCTCTTCCTGTTGAATTGATACCTTTACCATTATGTAATGGCCTTCTTTGTCTCTTTTGATCTTTGATGGTTTAAAGTCTGTTTTATCAGAGACTAGTATTGCAACCCCTGCTTTCTTTGGTTTCCATTTGCTTGGTAAATCTTCCTCCATCCCTTTATTTTGAGCCTATGTATGTCTCTGCGTGTGAGATGCGTCTCCTGAATACAGCAGACTGATGGGTCTTGACTCTTTATCCAGTTTTCCAGTCTGTGTCTTTTAATTGGAGCATTTAGTCCATTTACATTTAAGGTTACTATTGTTATGTGTGAACTTGATCCTGCCATTATGATATTAACTGGTTATTTTGCTCATTAGTTGATGCAGTTTCTTCCTAGCCTCGATGGTCTTTACATTTTGGCATGTTTTTGCAATGGCTGGTACCGGTTGTTCCTTTCCATGTTGAGTGCTTCCTTCAGGGTCTCTTGTAAGGCAGGCCTAGTGGTGACAAAATCTCTATGCATTTGCTTATCTGTAAAGGATTTTATTTCTCTTTCACTTATGAAACTTAGTTTGGCTGGATATGAAATTCTGGGTTGAAAATTATTTTCTTTCAGAATGTTGAATATTGGCCCCCACTCTCTTCTGGCTTGTAGAGTTTCTGCCGAGAGATCTGCTGTTAGTCTGATGGGCTTCCCTTTGTGGGTAACCCGACCTTTCTCTCTGGCTGCCCTTAAGATTTTTTCCTTCATTTCCACTTTGGTGAATCTGGCGATTATGTGTCTTGGAGTTGCTCTTCTCATCCTCAAGGATCTAGAACTAGATGTACCATATGACCCAGCGATCCCATTACTGGGTATATACCCAAAGGATTATAAATCATGCTGCTATAAAGACACATGCATACGTATGTTTATTGTGGCACTATTCACAATAGCAAAGACTTGGAATCAACCCAAATGTCCATCAGTGACAGACTGGATTAAGAAAATGTGGCACATATACACCATGGAATACTATGCAGCCATAAAAAAGGATAAGTTTGTGTCCTTTGTAGGGACATGGATGCAGCTGGAAACCATCATTCTTAGCAAACTATCACAAGAACAGAAAACCAAACACCGCATGTTCTCACTCATAGGTGGGAACTGAACAATGAGATCACTTGGACTCGGGAAGGGGGACATCACACACCAGGGCCTATCATGGGGAGGGGGGAGGGGGGAGGGGGGAGGGATTGCATTGGGAGTTATACCTGATG
>NW_020266199.1:0-1744 GCF_003255815.1 Theropithecus gelada | reverse complement strand
GATCATTCAGACTTGTAGTAGGGAATGTGCATTGGAGGAGGAGAAGGAAGAGGAGGACAAACAATGGAATAGGGATACATGAGACATCTGGAAGCTGATATAATATTCTAGCCAAGCCAGGTGCGGTGGCTCACGCCTGTAATCACAGCACTTTGGGAGGCCTAGGTGGACGGATCGCGAGGTCAGGAGTTCGAGAGCAGTCTGGCCAACATGACCAAACCCCGTCTCTACCAAAAATACAAAAATTAGCTGGGTGCAATGGCACACGCCTGTAGTCCCAGCACTCAGGAGGCTGAGGCAGGAGAATCGCTTGAACCCGGGAGGCGGAGGTTGCAGTGAGCCAAGACCGCGCCATTGCACTCCAGCCTGGGTGACAAAGCGAGACTCTGTCTAAAAAAAAAAGAAAAAATTCTAGCCAAGAGATAATAGAACCCTGGGAGGTATGGATAAATTTTAGAGCTATTTAGTAGGAGACATACAAAAACTCAATGAATGATTAGATGTGGAGGGTTGGGGTCATGCAGGAACATTTCTAGGTTTCTGGTTTAGGCAGCTGGCTGAACAGTGAGTCTCTTGCTACTGAGGTGTTCACTGTTTATTCCCAGAGAATGGGAACTATTTATTAAATGAATCAATGAATGAATGGAAGAATACAGACAATCATTTTAAAAGGAGATGAAATGATACGTTCCATTTTGGATGTGGTGGGCTTAAGGAATCTGTGGGATATCTGAGTGGAGAAATGTCCATGAGACCGTTGTATCTGCAGGTCTG
Source organism: Theropithecus gelada (assembly GCF_003255815.1). NCBI lineage: Eukaryota > Metazoa > Chordata > Mammalia > Primates > Cercopithecidae > Theropithecus > Theropithecus gelada. Next base: position 970 of record NW_020266199.1, on the reverse strand, counting down.
AACTCCAGAGAGAAGTTTTGGGCACAGCCTTTGCAGTTCTATGCCCTGTGTAGAGTGGGAATAACAGCCCCTCCTCTGCTTCAGATCACCATGAGAATCAAATGAGGGAAGACAACAGTGGTGCTCTGAAAATAGTCATATGTTGGAGGAAAGGGGTTAGGTTTCGAACCAGCCAAACCTGATTTTAATCTGTGCTTACCTCTTTATGAGCTGTGCATTCTTGGGTAAGTCAATTAACGTCTCTGAGCCTTGGGTTTTCATCCACAAAATGGAGTAGATATCACCTCTCTCCTAAGGTTACCATGAAGCTTAGGTTAACTAAGCTTCCTTCAAATCCGGTGCTATGTAAAGGCTCAAAATGGTGTCATCACCATTATTGTTTGGCAATGTGTAGTAATGTCCTTAGTCCTGTCCTTTTTAATTATTTTGAGGAATTGTAACTTTGGGTCTATCTACCCTCCACCCACTCAAAATGTCACACCTGTTTCATGAATCTTCTTACCTTTCTCCATCACATTGTAGCTCTACACTGTGTCTTCCTCCATAGGCCAACTAGACCAAAAATGGTAACATGTATGTGAGCTTCATATTGACATCCTCCAGGAGGAAGAGATTCAAAACTAAAGTTCTAAAGTCAAAAGAACTTGCTTCAAACACCCAACTTCACCACTTGTAGGTGGGTGACCTTGGGCACATCATTTAAACTCTCTAAAACTCGGTTTCCTTGTCTGTAAAATGAAAATAATAACAGTGCTTACCTCACAGCTCATAGGAAGAACAGAGAAGGCTATGAGAAAATGGCTCACCCAGGAGTCTCAACTCATTGAGGGTGAATATTGTTTTATCTGTATTAGCCTGGTCTCATACTGCTAATAAAGACATACCTGAGACTAGGTAATTTATAAAGGAAAGAGGTTTAATTGACTCACAGTTCCACATGGCTGGGGAGGCCTCACAATCATAGTGGAAG
>NW_020266198.1:0-1744 GCF_003255815.1 Theropithecus gelada | reverse complement strand
CTCTAGTGGTCATATGTCCTTGAGGACTTGATTTGTGACCAAGTCGGAGCATTCACTCTTGGTCCACCATCAGGGGGAGGAATCATTTTTGAGTCACATTAGGTTACCAGCCTTAACATGGCTGAGAACCTGAGGTTTTTTATTTTTTCTTTTGTTTTCCTAATGTGTTAAGCTCCCAGGAGAACTTGTCACAACAAATCCCTTCCATCTTGGACTTTTGTCATCCCAAGTCTTTTTGCTTGGATAGGGCAGTGGCAACACGAGTCTTTTGCTTTCCTAGGCCTGTTCCTGAGAGTATATATTTTGTTGGTGTGGAGGAAAAGACCACTGGGGTTGGGTTTTCACCAAAGAGGCTGTTGGATTGAGTCACTTAGAATCAATACATCACTGGAAATTCTAATTGTCCATGGCCAGAAGATGGATTCTTTACGTTGGGACTTCTAAGTTAAAAAATATTTTGGAGCTCTCTTATTCCAAACGGTTGATCAGAGGATTTAATTTCAAAGAAAGATACCTACCTAATAGTGTTATGGCTAGCCTTAAATTTTCTTTTAACGGAATTACAGAGCAAAAATCTGACCTAAAACAAAGTTAATTTTTTTTGTAAACTCAAACTGTTTGCCTTAGAACCTATGAGAAAATAACAGTAAAACCCAATTTACCTTATCAGCGAACAGTTAAAAATTTTATGCTTTTACTGCTGTATCCTGGATTTAATTTCAGATAAAGGAACCAGCCTTATTTGTTTTGATATTTGTGTGATTTTTGAGTTTTTAAAGTGCCCCTTCACCTCTTTGGAGATGCCTCATAGATGCTTGGCTAAGCCGTAATCTTGGTTGAGGCTTATTAGTTTCATTTGGGAACTAATATTTTCGGTTAAAAAAAAATCAAAAGCTAGAAATATCAGTTGTTTGTCTTACCTAAAATCTGATAATAAGAAATCTGAGTCCAGGGGCAGTGGCTCATGCCTGTAATCCCAGCACTTTGGGAGGCCGAGACCGGCAGATCACTAGGTCTGGAGATTGAGACCATCCTGGTTAACACAGTGAAATCCTGTCTCTGTTAAAAATACAAAAAATTAGCCAGACATGGTGGCGTGCACCCGTAGTCCCAGCTACAGGGGAGGCTGAGGCAGGAGAATGGTGTGAATCCGGGAGGAAGAGGTTGCGGTGAGTTGAGATTGCGCCACTACATTCCAGCCTGGGTGAGAGAGCGAGACTCCATCTTCAAAAAGAAAAAAAAAAAAATCTAAAAGTGTTGCAGTAGGTAGCTGGACAGACATGAGCAAGGCAGGAGAGATCCTTCCACCTCCACACATTAGAAATGTCAAGTGTTCATCACCAGGTGATGGTCAAGTCAAGTGACTGTTAATTCTAAAGTAATATTGGTTGCAGTTAGGTACAGGGAGATACAGGCTCACTATAGATAGAAAACACTTGAAACAGGTGATCAGCAGCTTCCTGATAAGTTCTCAAAAGTTGAGGAAGTGGGCTCAAATATACGCATTAAGAGGCAACATAATGGAGTTTCTGGTATATGACCTTCAGAAACTTTTTTAATTTTTTTAAATTTTTTTTACATTTTAGAAGAATTTTTTAGTAACTATGTTTTTAAATTTTTTATTATTTTATTTTATTTTTAATTATTTTATTTCCATAGGTTTTTGGGGATTTGGTATTTAATTACTTGAATTCTCTAGTGGTGATTTGTGAGATTTTGGTGACCCATCACCAGAGCAGTATAC
>NW_020266197.1:0-1744 GCF_003255815.1 Theropithecus gelada | reverse complement strand
TGAAGGAAGCACTCAACATGGAAAGGAACAACCGGTACCAGCCATTGTAAAAAGGTGCCAAAATGTAAAGTCCATTTAGGCTAGGAAGTAACTGCATCAACTAACGAGCAAAATAACCAGTTAATATCATAATGGCAGGATCAGGTTCACAAATAACAATCTTAACCTTAAATGTAAATGGACTAAATGTTCCAATTAAAAGACACAGACTGGCAAACTGGATAAAGAGTCAAGACCCATCAGTCTGCTGTATTCAGGAGACCCATCTCAGACGCAGAGACATACATAGGCTCAAAATAAAGGGATGGAGGAAGATTTACCAAGCAAATGGAGAACAAAAAAAGCAGGGGTTGCAATACTAGTCTCTGATAAAACAGACTTTAAAACATCAAAGATCAAAAGAGACAAAGAAGGCCATTACATAATGGTAAAGTGATCAATTCAACAGGAAGAGCTAACTATCCTAAATATATATGCACCCAATACAGGAGGACCCAGATTCATAAAGCAAGTCCTTAGAGACTTACAAAGAGACTTAGACTCCCATACAATAATAATGGGAGACTTCAACACTCCACTGTCAACATTAGACAGATGAACGAGACAGAAAGTTAACAAGGATATCCAGGAATTGAACTCATCTCTGCAGCAAGTAGACCTAATAGACATCTACAGAACTCTCCACCCCAAATCAACAGAATATACATTCTTCTCAGCACCACATCGCACTTATTCCAAAATTGACCACCTAATTGGAAGTAAAGCACTCCTCAGCAAATGTACAAGAACAGAAATTATAACAAACTATCTCTCAGACCACAATGCAATCAAACTAGAAGTCAGGACTAAGAAACTGAATCAAAACCGCTCAACTACTTGGAAACTGAACAACCTGCTTCTGAATGACTACTGGGTACATAACGAAATGAAGGCAGAAACAAAGATGTTCTTTGAAACCAATGAGAACAATGATACAACATGCCAGAATCTCTGGGACACATTTAAAGCAGTGTGTAGAGGGAAATTTATAGCACTAAATGCCCACAAGAGAAAGCAGGAAAGATCTAAAATTGACACTCTAACATCACAATTAAAAGAACTAGAGAAGCAAGAGCAAACACATTCTAAACCAAGCAGAAGGCAAGAAATAACTAAGATCAGAGCAGAACTGAAGGAGGTAGAGACACAAAAAGCCCTCCAAAAATTCAATGAATCCAGGAGTTGGTGTTTTGTAAAGATCAACAAAATTGACAGACCACTAGCAAGACTAATAAAGAAGAAAAGAGAGAAGAATCAAATAGACGCAATAAAAAATGATAAAGGGGATATCACCACCGACCCCACAGAAATACAAACTACCATCAGAGAATACTATAAACACCTCTATGCAAATAAACTGGAAAATATAGAAGAAATGGATAATTTCCTGGACACGTACACTCTTCCAAGACTAAACCAGGAAGAAGTTGAATCCCTGAATAGACCAATAGCAGACTCTGAAATTCAGGCAATAATTGATAGCCTACCAACCAAAAATAGTCCAGGACCAGATGGATTCACAGCTGAATTCTACCAGAGGTACAAGGAGGAGCTGGTACCATTCCTTCTGAAACTATTCCAATCAATAGAAAAAGAGGGAATCCTCCCTAACTCATTTTATGAGGCCAACATCATCCTAATACCAAAGCCTGGTAGAGACACAACAAAAAAAGAGAATTTTAGACCAATATCCCTGATGAACATC
>NW_020266196.1:0-1745 GCF_003255815.1 Theropithecus gelada | reverse complement strand
TTCTGAGAAACTGCTTAGTGTTCTGTCAATTCATCTCACATAGTTACCTCTGTATTACGTGGATCTCCTTGCTAGCCTTATTTCTGTGGAATCTGAGAACAGATATTTCGGATCCCTTTGAAGACAATAGGGCCAAAGGAAATATCCTCCGATAACAAAGAGAAAGAAGCTTTCTGAGAAACTTCTTTGTGTTCTATGAAATCATCTCACAGAGTTACTGCTTTCCCCTCAAGAAGCCTTTCGCTAAGACAGTTCTTTTGGAATTGGCAAAGTGATATTTGGAAGCCCTTAGAGGGCTATGGTGAAAAATTAAATTTCCTCAGATGAAATCTGGAAAGAAGCTTTCTGAGAACCTGCTTAGCGTTCCGTAAATTCATCTCACAGAGATACATCTGTATTTCGTGTATCTCTTGGATAGCCTTATTTCTGTGGAATATGAGAACAGATATTTCGGATCCCTTTCTTGGAAGAATATGTGGCCAAAGGGAATATTCTTCGATAACAAAGAGAAAGAAGCTTTCTGAGAAACATCTTTGTGTTCTGTGAAATGATCTCACAGAGTTACAGCTTTCCCCTCAAGAAGCCTTTCGCTAAGACAGTTCTTGTGGAATTGGCTAAGTGATATTTGGAAGCCAATAGAGGGCTATGGTGAAAAAGGAAATATCCTCAGATGAAATCTGGAAAGAAGACTTCTGAGAAACTGCTTAGTGTTCTGTTAAATCATCTGACAGAGTTACATCTGTATTTCGTGGATCTCCTTGCTACCTTATTTCAGTGGAATCTGAGACCAGATATTTCGGATCCCTTTGAACACCATAGGGCCAAAGGAAATATCCTCCGATAACAAAGAGAAAGAAGCTTTCTGAGAAACTTCTTTGTGTTCTGTGAAATCATCTCACAGAGTTACAGCTTTCCTCTCAAGAAGCCTTTCGCTAAGACAGTTCTTGTGGAATTGGCAAAGTAATATTTGGAAGCCCTTAGAGGGCTATGGTGAAAAAGGAAATATCCCCAGATGAAATCTGGAAAGAAGCTTTCTGCGAAACTGCTCTCTGATGTGTGACTTCTACTCACAGAGTTACATCTGTATTTCGTGGATCTCTTTGCTAGCCTTATTTCTGTGGAATCTGAGAAGAGATATTTCGAATCCCTTTGAGGACAATAGGGCCAATGGATATATCCTCCGATAACAAAGAGAAAGAAGCCTTCTGAGAAACTTCTTTGTGTTCCGTGATATCATCTCACACAGTTACAGCTTTCCCCTCAAGAAGCCTTTCGCTAAGACAGTTCTTGTGGAATTGGCAAAGTGATATTTGGAAGCCCATAGTGGGCTATAGTGAAAAAGGAAATATCCTCAGATGAAATCTGGAAAGAAGCTTTCTGGGAAACTGTTCTGTGATGTGTGACTTCTACCCACAGAGTTACTTCTGTGTTTCAAGGATCTCTTTGCTAGCCTTTTTTCTGTTTAATCTGAGAACAGATATTTCGGATACCTTTGGCGACTATAAGGCCAATGGAAATATCCTCCAATAACAAAGAGAAAGAAGCTTTCTGAGAAACTTCTTTGTGTTCTGTGAAATCATCTCACAGAGTTACAGCTTTCCCTTCTAGAAGACTTTCGCTAAGACACTTCTTGTGGAATTGGCAAAGTGATATTTGCAAGCCCATAGAGGGCTATGGTAAAAAAGGAAATATCCTCAGATGAAATCTGGAAAGAAGCTTTCTGTGAAACTGCTCTGTGATGTGTG
>NW_020266195.1:0-1745 GCF_003255815.1 Theropithecus gelada | reverse complement strand
TAGGGCCAAAGGAAATATCCTCCGATAACAAAGAGAAAGAAGCTTTCTGAGAAACTTCTTTGTGTTCTATGAAATCGTCTCACAGAGTTACAGCTTTCCTCTAAAGACCCTTTCTCTAAGACAGTTCTAGTGGAATTGGCAAAGTGATATTTGGAAGCCCATAGAGGGCTATGATGAAAAAGGAAATATCCTCAGAAGAAATCTGGAAAGAAGCATTCTGAGAAACTGCTTAGTGTTCTGTTAATTCATCTCACAGAGTTACATCTCTATTTCGTGCATCTCTTTGGTAGCCTTATTTCTGTGGAATCTGAGAATAGATATTTCGGATCCCTTTGAAGACTATAGGGCCAAAGGAAATATCCTCCGATAACAAAGAGAAAGAAGCTTTCTGAGAAACTTCTTTGTGTTCTATGAAATCGTCTCACAGAGTTACAGCTTTCCTCTAAAGACCCTTTCTCTAAGACAGTTCTAGTGGAATTGGCAAAGTGATATTTGGAAGCCCATAGAGGGCTATGATGAAAAAGGAAATATCCTCAGAAGAAATCTTGAAAGAAGCATTCTGAGAAACTGCTTAGTGTTCTGTTAATTCATCTCACAGAGTTACATCTCTATTTCGTGCATCTCTTTGGTAGCCTTATTTCTGTGGAATCTGAGAATAGATATTTCGGATCCCTTTGAAGACTATAGGGCCAAAAGAAATATCCTCAGATGAAATCTGGAAAGAAGCTTTCTGAGAAACTGCTTAGTGTTCTGTTAATTCACCTCACAGAGTTACCTCTGAATTTCGTGCATCTCTTTGCTAGCCTTATTTCTGTGAAATCTGAGAACAGATATTTCGGATCCCTTGAAGACTATAGGGCCAAAGGAAATATCCTCCGATAACAAAGAGAAAGAAGCTTTCTGAGAAACTTCTTTGTGTTCTGTGAAATCATCTCACAGAGTTACAGCTTTCCCCTCCAGAAGCCTTTGGCTAAGACAGTTCTGGTGGAATTGGCAAAGTTATATTTGGAAGCCCTTAGAGGGCTATGGTGAAAAAGGAAATATCCTCAGATGAAATCTGGAAAGAAGTTTTCTGAGAAAGTGCTTAGTGTACTGTTAATTCAACTCACAGAGTTACATCTGTATTTCGAGCATCTCTTTGCTAGACTTATTTCTGTGGAATCTGAGAACAGATATTTCGGATCCCTTTGAAGACTATTGGGCCAAAGGAAATATCCTCCGATAACAAAGAGAAAGAAGCTTTCTGAGAAACTTCTTTGTGTTCTGTGAAATCATCTCACAGAGTTACAGCTTCTTCGTCAAGAAGCCTTTCGCTAAGACAGTTCTTGTGGAATTGGCAAAGTGATATTTGGAGGCCCATAGGGGGCTATGGTGAAAAAGGAAATATCCTCAGATGAAGTCTGGAAAGAAGATTTCTGAGAAACTGCTTAGTGTTCTGTTTTTTCGTCTCACAGAGCTACATCTGTATTTCGTGGATCTCTTTGCTAGCCTTATTTCTGTGAAATCTGAGAACAGAAAATTCGGATCCCTCTGAAAACTATAGCGCCAAAGGAAATATCCTCCGACAACAAAGAGAAAGAAGCTTTCTGAGACACTTCTTTGTGTTCTGTGAAATCATCTCACAGAGTTAGAGCTTTCCCCTCAAGAAGCCTTTCGCTAAGACAGTTCTTGTGGAATTGGCAAGGTGATATTTGGAAGCCCAGAGTGGGCTATGGTGAAAAAGGAAATATCCTCAGATGGAATGT
>NW_020266194.1:675-1745 GCF_003255815.1 Theropithecus gelada | reverse complement strand
TGAGATGTATTAACAGAACACTAAGCAGTTTCTCAGAAACTTCTTTGTGTTCTGTGAAATCACGTCACAGAGTTACAGCTTTACCCTCAAGAAGCCTTTCGCTAGGACAGTTCTTGTGGAATTGGCAAAGTGATATTTGGAAGCCCATAGAGGGCTATGGTGACAAAGGAAATATCCTCGGTTAAAATCTGGAAAGAAGCTTTCTGAGAAACTGCTTAGTGTTCTGTTAATTCATCTCACTGAGTTACATCTGTATTTCGTGGATCTCTTTGCTAGCCTTATTTCTGTGGTATCTGAGAACAGATATTTCGGATCCCATTGAAGACTATAGGGCCCAAGGAAATATCCTCCGATAACAAAGAGAAAGAACCTTTCTGAGAAACTTCTTTGTGTTCTGTGAAATCATCCCACAGAGTTACAGCTTTCCCCTCAAGAAGCCTTTGGCTTAGACAGTTCTTTTGGAATAGGCAAAGTGATATTTTCAAGCCCACAGGGGGCTATGGTGAAATAGAAATATCCTCGGATGAAATCTGGAAAGAAGCTTTCTGAGGAACTCCTTATTGGTCTGTTAATTCATCTCACAGTGTTACATGTGTATTTCATGGATCTCTTTGCTAGCCTTATTTCTGTGGAATCTGAGAAGAGATATTTCGGATCCCATTGAAGACTATAGGGCCTAAGGAATTATCCTTCGATAACAAAGAGAAAGAAGCTTTCTGAGAAACTTCTTTGTGTTCTGTGAAATCATTTCACAGAGTTACAGCTTTCCCCTCAAGAAGGCTTTCGGTAAGACAGTTCTTGTGGAATTGGCAAAGTATTATTTGGAAGCCCATAGAGGGCTATGGTGAAAAAGGAAATATTCTCGGATGAAATCTGGAAAGAAGCTTTCTGAGAAACTGCTTAGTGATCTGTTAATTCATCTCACAGAGTTACATGTGTATTTCCTGGATCTCTTTGCTAGCCTTATTTCTGTGGAATCTGAGAACAGATATTTCGCATCCCTTTGAAGACTCTAGGGCCAAAGGAAATATCCTCCGATAACAAAGAGAAAGAAGCTTTCTGAGAAACTT
>NW_020266194.1:0-601 GCF_003255815.1 Theropithecus gelada | reverse complement strand
GCTGTGTGATGTGTGACTTCCACTCACAGAGTTACATCTGCATTTCGTGGATCTCTTTGCTAGCCTTATTTCTGTGGAATCTGCGAACAGATATTTCGGATCCCTTTGGAGACTACAGGGACAAAGGAAATATCCTCCGATAACAAAGAGAAAGAAGCTTTCTGAGAAACTGCTTACTGTTCTGTTAATTCATATCACAGAGTTACATCTGTATTTCGTGGATCTCTTGGCTAGCCTTATTTCCGTGGAACCTGAGAACAGATATTTCGGATCACTTTGAAGACTATAGGACCAAAGATAATATCCTCCGATAACAAAGAGAAAGAAGCTTTCCCACAAACTTGTTTGTGTTCTGTGAAATCATCTCTCAGAGTTACAGCTTTCCCCGCAAGAAGCCTTTCGCTATGACAGTTCTTGTGGAATTGGCAAACTGATATTTGGAAGCCCATAGAGGGCTATGGTGAAAAAGGAAATATTCTCAGATGAAATCTGGAAGGAAGTTCCTGAGAAACGGCTCTGTGATGTGTAACTTCCACTAACAGAGTTAGATCTGTATTTCGTGGATCTCTTTGGTAGCCTTATTTCTGTGGAATCTGAGAAC
>NW_020266193.1:0-1746 GCF_003255815.1 Theropithecus gelada | reverse complement strand
GAAGACTACAGGGCCAAAGGAAATATCCTCCGATAACAAAGAGAAAGAAGCTTTCTGAGAAACTTCTTTGTGTTGTGTGAAATCATCTCACAGATATACAGATTTCCCCACAAGAAGCCTTTCGCTAAGACAGTTCTTGTGGAATTGGCAAAGTGATATTTGGAAGCTCTTAGAGGGCTATGGTGAAAAAGGAAATATCCTCCGTTGAAATCTGGAAAGAAGCTTTCTGAGAAACTGCTTAGTGTTCTGTTAATTCATCTCACAGAGTTACATCTGTATTTCGTCGATCTCTTTGCTAGCCTCATTTCTGTGGAATCTGAGAACAGATATTTCGGATCCCTTTAAAGACTATAGGCCCAAAGGAAATATCCTCCGATAACAAAGAGAAAGAAGCTTTCTGAGAAACTTCTTTGTGTTCTGTGAAATCATCTCTGTGAGATACAGCTTTAACGTCAAGAAGCCTTTCGCTAAGACAGTTCTTGTGGAATTGGCAAAGTGATNGAAATATCCTCCGATAACAAAGAGAAAGAAGCTTTCTGAGAAACTTCTTTGTGTTCTGTGAAATCATCTCACAGAGATACAGCTTTGCCGTCAAGAAGCCTTTCGTTAAGACAGTTCTTCTGGAACTGGCAAAGTGATATTTGGAAGCCCTTAGAGTTCTATGGTGAAAAAGGAAATATCGTTAGATGAAATCTGGAAAGAAGCTTTCTGAGAAACTGCTTAGTGTTCTGTTAATTCATCTCACAGAATTACCTCTGTATTTCGTGGATCTCTTTGCTAGCCTTATTTCTGTGGAATCTGAGATCAGATATTTCGGATCCCTTTGAAGACTATAGGGCCAAAGGAAATATCCTCCGATAAGAAAGAGAAAGAAGCTTTCTCAGAAACTTCTTTGTTTTCTGTGAAATCACGTCACAGAGTTACAGCTTTCCCCTCAAGACGCCTTTCCCTAAGACAGTTCTTTTGGTATTGGCAAAGTGATATTTGGAAGCCCCTAGAGGGCTATGGTGAAAAAGGAAATATCCTCCGAAGAAATCTGGAAAGAAGCTTTCTGAGAAACTGCTTAGTGTTCTGTTAATTCATCTCACAGAGTTACATCTGTATTTCGTGGATCTCTTTGCTAGCCTTATTTCTGTGGAATCTGAGAACAGATATTTCGGATCCCATTGAAGACTATAGGGCCAAAAGAAATATCCTCCGATAACAAAGAGAAAGAAGCTTTCTGACAAACTTCTTTGTGTTCTGTGAAATCATCTCAAAGAGTTACAGCTTTCCCCTCAAGAAGCCTTTCGCTGAGACAGTTCTTGTGGGATTGGCAAAGTGATATTTGGAAGCCCATAGAGGGCTATGGTGAAAAAGGAAATATCCTCCGTTGAAATCTGGAAAGAAGCTTTCTGAGAAACTGCTTAGTGTTCTGTTAATTCATCTCACAGAGTTACATCTGTATTTCGTGGATCTGTTTGCTAGCCTTACTTCTGTGGAACCTGAGGACAGATATTTCGGATCCCTTTGAAGACTATAGGCCCAAAGGAAATATCCTCTGATAACAAAGAGAAAGAAGCTTTCTGAGAAACTTCCTTGTGTTCTGTGAAATCATCTCACAGAGTTACAGCTTTCACCTCAAGAAGACTTTAGCTAAGACAGTTCTTGTGGAATTCGCAAAGTGATATTTGGAAGCCCTTAGAGGGCTATGGTGAAGAAGGAAATATCCTCCAATGAAATCTGGGGAGAATCTTTCTGAGAAAC
>NW_020266192.1:0-1745 GCF_003255815.1 Theropithecus gelada | reverse complement strand
TCTTGAACCCCTGACCTTGTGATCTGCCCACCTCGGCCTCCCAAAGTACTCGGATTACAGGCCTGAGCCACCGCATCCGGCCTCTCCACTCTTTTTAGGTGGAGGGGAGTAAGGGTTTCTTGGAATTAGGAGGAACTCCCATGTACCCAACCCATTTGGGTAAATTTCTTCCTTCAGAGTTTTTCAAATCAGCATCACCATTGTTAAAGGCCTCCCACATGGTAATAATTGTGCTACAGGGTTTTATAAACATGAAGTTTATGTTTGGCTGAATGAACCTCCTTGCTGTGGCACAAGGGGGCCATAGGTGTTTTCACCAATTATGAAGCGGGTTCACTGTGCAATGGCTACCAACTTTTCTGAGTACAATGAGGCCAAATACATTCATAGATAAATTCCATGAAGTGAATTTATTACTTACAAATAGCAAACAAAAGACAACAGAAGTCTAGGATTCAATATGAACCACTACCACAAGATCAGGAAGGCTACCCAGAGCAGATGGATGGAGTTTTGACTATAAATGCTTCACTTGCACTACAACTGAGGGACCCCAGAAAGCAGCCCACATTGAGTTTTCTCCCAGGATGTGGTTTGCTGGACACAAGCGTTAAAGGCCATTCTGTTTCGAGCAGGGACTATAACAGAGCCTGGGCTGTTCTGACCAATGTCACTTGATTATCAGGATATTGCCTTCCCAGCATATCATACAGTAATCTTGAGAACTACCAGTAAGAAAGGGAGGAAAATGGCCCTGCACCCTTAAAACTGAAGGATCAGGATATTTGCTGTGACAGAGGCACAGACAGTAGCGACAGAGTGTTCTTGTGAGCGATCTACTAGTTCTCTTAACTGGAGCGTGGCACCAGACCGCCTTTCTATTTCCTTTCAATGGAAACTATTTCAGAATATTTTGAATTTCTACATCTATAGAGTTGTGGCACATGATCACTGGCAGTGTAGACTCTCTGCATGGTTAAAGGAAAGAGTTCAGGAGCCCATCAACCCACATTGGAGGAGACCACCTAATCCTCCAGAGAGTGTCACTCCATCTTCCTGGGGTTAGCTCCACATGCAGTAAGGCCACTATAACTAAGGCCATCAAGACTTGCAGTGCGAAGATGAGACTTTTGACATGCTGATAAGCAGCAGTTATAAGAAAAGCCCACACACTGGTCAGGAATTTTTCAATGAAAGCAGCTGAGACGCTTCTTCATATGCTTCGGTAGGGGTTAATATCAAACTATTTCTTCCCATTTTCTTTACTCAGCAGTGCCTGAACCATGAGGCACCGTAGATGTACACCTCATCAGGAGGGTGTATGGTACAGCAGCAAGGGGAGCAGCAGCACAAGAAACAAACAAGGCCACTACTTCTGCTTACATAATAACTATTGTCTTGGAGTGTAAAATAATTAATAATGTTCACATGGCTGCCCTAAGCACACAGAGATGGTGACCAGAGCAGATGCGGGGACTACAGAGATACAGCCTGATTCTTGCTAATTAGGACTTAAGTGTTGGCTTATGTGCTGTGCTTTTGTGCATTCATAAGCCAGGGCCTCAAAACTGCCTGCTAAGCACAGGCCAAAGGTCATGCTGGGGTGCAGTTAAACATTGATGTCTAGGAGATGAGAGCATTTTAGTGTGCGAGAAGATGACAACACCTGAAGACCACAAAACACTGTGCAGACCAAAAGGAACGCCCATCGTCAGCTCACGGTTCTGACCCAGGTGACTGCTGAT
>NW_020266191.1:0-1745 GCF_003255815.1 Theropithecus gelada | reverse complement strand
AACTTAAAGTATAATAATAATAAATAAATTTAAAAAAAAATAAAAAATAAATAAAATAAAATAAAATTTTATACTCCCAAAATATATCTTTCAAACATGAAAATAAAATGACATTTTCAGACTCAAAAAGAGCTAAAAACAAATAATGTATTGTAAGCATACTTCCAAGACAAGAAATAAAAGAAATTAAATTTTTTGGAAAGGAAAAAAAATGATCCTAGATGTAAAGGTGGAATGTTGTTAATAAGAGGCAAAGTAGATTTCAGATCAAAGAATATTTACAGGGATAAAGACGATCATTTTACAGTGATAACGAGATCAAATCATCAATAAACCATAACAGTTCCAAATATTTACACAACTAATAACAGAACTTCAAAATATATTAAACAAATTAAACTGTAATAAGAAACTGAAAAATGTGCAGTCATAATTAGAAACTTAAATACCTCTATCCAAACCATTGTAATAATATGTAGACAGAAAATCAGAAAGAACACAAAACTTGAACCATTAACCAGCTTGATCTAATTGATTTCCACCTATAGAAATCTAAATGCAGTAACAGAAGGGTAGGCACTTTTGTTTTCAAGGCACCAAGCTAAATATATTATGGTCCTAGTGTCTAATACCTTTAAATATTGAATATGATATAAGTTATGCACCTTGACTATATCGAACCCATTAGAAATACAAAGCAACTCTGGAAAACTCTACATATTTGGAAGATGATACATGTGGTGTAGGTTTGAAATATTAGAAAAATAATTTTCATATATGCACTTCTAAGTATTTCATTGAAGAAAAAATCCAAAGAGAAATTAAAATGTAATTTAATATAAATTATTAGGAAAATAAAACATTAAAATCTATGAGTTAAAACTGAAGCAGGTCTTTGAAAAGAATTTGTATCCTTAAGTAAAAGCTTAATATGAATTTTGTAAGTTTTTACCTTAAAAACCTAGAAAGAGCATAGAAATTTCGGTTTTAACAATGAATTAAATAATATAAAAACAGGAAAAGTAAAATATAATGCAACTTCCTTTATTTCATTTATTTGAAGACACTACATTGGACAATGCCTTTAGAAGACTAAGAAAGGGAGAGAGATTTGTGAAAGGACAAAAATTTTAGCTAAATAGAAATTCTAGCATTCTATAGCAATGTAAGAATGCTATAGTTAACAATATTAGTTTCAAATATCTAGAAGAAGGATATTGATTGTTCTCAACACAAAGAAAGATAAAATCTGAGATTATGGATATGTTAATTACTCTGACCTGGTCACCACATTATATGTATCAATACATCACTATGTATCCCATAAATATGTATGATTATTTTATGTTAATTTTAAAAATTAAACTGAATTTTTAAAAATGCACACTTAAGAAAATTGAGGCATGCCAGAGATGGCAAGAATGTACAGTAACTGGGAATCACATATTTGTGATATATAAAGCAATATACCAGAATATGTAATGACCTCTTTTAAGTTGTCAGTAACAACTTGAATAGACACTTAACAAATATAAATGAATGACCAACAAAAATTAAATAGTCATTAAGGAAATGCAAATTTACATCATAATATTTTACTACTGTATACTTTTTAGAATTATAAAAATTAAAATAAGTCAATAATACCAAATATTAGGGAATGTATAGAGCAAGCAGAACTCATGCACTTTGCTAGCGGAAATGTAAAATTTTACAAATGCTTTGGAAAACATTTTGTCAGTTCT
>NW_020266190.1:0-8066 GCF_003255815.1 Theropithecus gelada | reverse complement strand
TCCACACACTAGATTTTGGCCTTTGCCTCTCCCTGGTATGCTTTTATGTTCATGGTTTATTTCCACCTATCCAAATACCTCTGATTCTACAAGGTCACACTGAAGTAGCCCTTCCATGCAGTACAAATTCCTTGTGCCTCTGGAGTTCTAAGAACTCTATCCTTCCTTCCTGTCTATCTTCCATTCACACACACCCTGTCGCACTCCCATGTTCTCAGAGCCCAAACAGCCTTAAGAATCTACTTGGTATGAACTGTATGTGTTGACTGAACAACTGAATATGCATCTCTTACATAGACAGAAAACTGCCTACCAGGCAGCACAGGGGTTAAAGACTGAGAAAGGTCAGGTCAGGGCCAAAACCACCAAAAACCCCTCAACCGAAACCAGAAACTTCTATTCTCTTCAGTAGATGTTGTGCCTTCTGCCTTTGAAAAAACAGTTATAACAAGTATCACAAGAAAATATGAATGCTTTAACAATTGTTTATAAGTTCTTCCTTCAATTAAAAAAGTAGCCAGGCAAGGTGGCACACATTTGTAGTTCCAGCTACTTGGGAGGCTGAAGCAGGAGGATTGCTTGAAGCCAGTGGTTTGATGCCCTAGTGCACTGTGACTACATCTGTGAATAGTCACTGGACTCTAGCCTGGGCAACAATATAGCAAGACCCCATATATTTTTTTAAAAAAAGGTAGCATAAGTGTAGATTAGCAGTTTAGCAAACATGCCATGTTTCATATTCTAACTTCTCTTATTTAAAATCTAGTCTCCCAAATGTAATAAAGCTACACATAGACAGATGGGCAGTACTTAGCAAAATGAATAGACACCACCAAGTTTCTCTCCCTCTGGCTCATTACGATGCAAGCACACAGGCCCACTTTCCCTCAAGTCAGCCCCCTTTTCTCATTACCATAGTCTTTTGGTTTAACTTACTTCCCTGTGTCTTGTTTCAAAAACAAAATCTTTCACATCATCTTTTAATTATGCATTTTTATTTTTGTCTCCCCAATTAAACAATAATTTTCTTAGACCTAAGTCAGAAATATTAACATCAAAGTATCTTAAATCTACATGCAAATATATTTACATTGATCTTCTAACAGCTTCCTCGTTTGACAAGTGCTTATCAAGTAGCTGCTAGATACTCAAAAGGTGGGCTAGAAACTCAACAGATCTTTGAGGTACTAAACTGAAAATGCCACACTTCCAAAGGAAAGGAGATAATGGGATAATAGCAAATTCAAACTCATTATCCCGAATTGAAAATCACATACAATTCTTGTAATTCTGTACTACAAAGAATCAATAAGCAGCAAGGAAGAAAATTCTAAAGATAATCTCAAGGTAAAATACTTCAAACATATACAGTATAATAAATTGGCAAAAAAATAAGAAAGAAGAAAAGTAAACATAAAAAGCCTTAAAAAAGTAGTCTTTTAGTTTTAGGAATGCTGCTCAACTACAAACTAAATCAAGTCAGATATTAAATACTCTACAGAAGATACTTCTAAATATTACATAGAAAATACTTCTATTTTAATGTTAGTAAAGAGCTATTAATATTATTTGATAATGAGTGGTCTTTTCCCTTATATATTATGCAAATAATGTATACTGGAAGGAGCTGAAACAATCTACAGCCATTGACATTGGAAGAAGAACGGAGTCAGCCATCTGGAAAGACCCAAATGCTCTAAGGTAAACGCTGCTCCCTCATGCTACCTTAAGCAGTAGTCTACAGACTTTTTTTTACACCAAAACTATAGTAAGAAGTCAGACTTCACGTATCTCAGCACACACATATATACACATACATACAGCAAATGGAATATATTGTTCCATAACAATATATTAGATATTCTATAACCATATATGGAATATATATTGTTTATACCCAAATGCCTAAGAATATTTAAAATTTAGGCACTGTGGCTCATGCCTATAATCTCAGTACTTTGGGAGGCTGAGATGTGCAGATCACTCAAACTCAGGAAGTTGAGACTAGTCTGGGCAACATAGTGAAACCCTGTCTCTACAAAAAATACAAAAAATTAGCGGAGTTTGGTGGTGTGCACCTACAGTCTCAGCTACTCAGGAGGCTGAAGTGGGAGGATCGCTTGAACCCAGAAGGCAGAGGTTGTAGTGAGCACAGATCACACTACTGCACTCCAGCCTGGGTGACAGAGTGAGACCCTGTCTCAAAAAAAAAAAAAATTAAATTTATCAAGTATTCCCAACTCTATTTACACCTCTAAAACTATCTTAAGTGTGATGGGCCATGGCAGTGGTGAAATCATGCAAATAATGAATGATTTTATGATAATAAGATATTTTAGGATATTTTCATAAAACTGAACTATAAATTAATCAATGATTAACTATTAAGTAATCAACTATTTTATTTTAGTATATCTTATAAACACATAGTAAAATATTATCTTACCTTAAATATGTGCCATATATGAAGAATAATGCCATCATTAGTCCATTTAAAATAAAAATTACAGCAACATAAAAGCAAGCAGGATCTCCCAATCCTTTAAAAATAAACAAAACATATGTTCTAACCACATTAACCCAAATTACCTTATGTGTCTAGCAATTTATATTAAATTGTGTTCATTTTGAAAATGGTGGCCAGATATATTCAATAGTTGCTCTGGTTCCCACATGAAAACATAACACTACTGCAAAACATAAATGCGATCAAGGTAATGAGCAATAGTGATTTTAAAACAGGGCTGCAAATTCACAGATATGCCTCCTCAGGAGGTATGGGGTCTATAGCCCCCATTTTTGAGTTTCATTGGTCTTGTGACTCTTTCAATGGAGTACGGCAGAACAACACTATGTGACTTCTGAGGCTAGGTCATAAGAGGCCATGCAGTGTCCAGCTTGGAGCCTTCAGCTGCCATAGGAAAAGCCTTACTACAACTCTGAGGTACTTTGCTATCAAAAAGCCCAAGTCACCCAGAAAGGCCACAGGTAGGTGTCCCAGCTGACAGTTCCAGCTGAGCTCAGCCTCACAGTCCTCCATGCCCAGGAGTCAAAATGTGAGCAATGCAGCCTCTCAGTTAATTCCAGTCTTCCCAGACATTTGCGTCTTACTAGCAGAGGTCCCTGAAATCATGGAGATAAACCAGCCCTGCCCAAATTCTGGACCTGCGGAATCCATATGCATAATAAAATGGGTGTTGTTTACACCACTAAGTTTACAGTGTAAGCTTATTATGCTGGATAAGTTTATTATGTTACAACAGATAACTGGACAATATCACAGAAAGAAACTTACCTTCACAGCTTTCAATAGGACTGAGTCCTTCTCCTCTGGTAACCGTCCAACATATCTTGGTCTGAATACCAATCAAGTCCATTATTTTGGTATAAATCCGGTACCAGCTGGCCAAAATTACCTTTTTTAAAAAAAAAAAAAAAAAATGGAGGCATCTTAAGAAAATATACTAAACAATTTTCATTACTAGAATACTTTTGAGATATTTTGACAATTATCATATTTTCCCTTTCTATACCATTCACTTGGCTCCCTTTAAATCTGGTAAAATGAGGCTCAGAATCTCCTAGGCAGATTCTTCACTGGTCAGTTTTCAATTGTTCATCCATGGTTAAGGACAAAATATGGGCCAAAAAAAGCGCCAAATTTATGATTTTCAAAAACTATACAACTCTACTAAGAGACACAAAAGAGGATTTGCACAAGTAAAAGATACTGGGTCTACTGGAATAGACTGAATTGAATAATATGAATTCTCCCTCAAATTAATTCATAAACATAAAATAATTCTATTCAAAATTCCTAGTGTCTAAAATGTATCGAGAAAACTAAAGGGAATGTTTTAACAGATATTAAGTCTTACCACTTTCAATAATTAAAATAGTGTGACACTGGCACAAGAATGGCTAGACAGATCAATGTAACCATGGTACAGGTGGTGATAAGCCACCCCAGATTCCCTCTTCTGGGGTGAGGCACTCATTCCTCCAGCTGGTTGGAAGACTGGTAAGTGAGAGCTGAAAGCTGCATCCCTTCCAGGGAACTGCCTGTGGCTGAAGAAAGTAAATTCACTCAAGGTGACAACCCCTACCCAAGGGCAATCTGCATCCAATGACTGACTAGTCAATAGGGAAAGATATCAAGGTCAGGGGCCCTTCTCTCAAGGTAGGACAACTCTGCAAGGCCATCCCAGATCCAGAGCTGCCCAGGGACTGGATGAGGCTTTCACAGTGACTGCATCAAAGCTCTCCTCTTCCTCCTGCCTCATTCATCCCCCTTCAGGTGTTGACCCTAAGGACACTCCCTCAACTACTTCCTGCATGTAAATCTCCATCTCAAAGTCCACTTCCCACAACCTCAACCTAAGGCAATACTGAGCACAAAATCCAGAAACACACGCAAGCATGTATGTATAATAATTTTGCATATAAAGAAGAAAGTTTACTTCAAAGCAGTGGAGAGAGGATGGACACCTCATCAGTGTTAGATTACACACAACACCATTTTCAAAAAAAAAATTCAAGGTTAGATTCCTACCCCACACTACGCATCAAAATGAATTCCAGATAAATTAAAAATGTAAATATAAAAAAATTATGATTATAAAAATGAAGTTTTTTACATGTATGTATAAAAGACAAAAAAGATTCATAGATATATTTCTGTATTAAAAAATACACAGACATCATACACAAAGTTAAAGAGCAAACAACTGGGGAAAATGTTTCATTATATAGCATTATATTAATATCCAGTATATAATAAATGAGCTCTTATAAAATTTTAATAGAAATATAGATAAAAGGCATGAATTGGCAATTATTTTTAAAAGCAAAAATGTATTATATGTATATGTATGTGTGTTATATACACATATATAGAGAACACTAAAATATATATATAATCAATGAATGAAATACATCATATGACTTCAATTTCTTTGTCTATCCAATTAACAAAGATGCAGGTAAATAAATAGTTTCGAAAACACTGCTGGTGGATAGTTCAATATCTATCTTGAAGGACTTTGGACAAAATCATTAAAGTATATATTCTATTGAACTAGAGTTCCACATCAACAAATTTATAGTTTTGCAAGGAGGATAAAGGAGAGGCCAAATGTCATCTCCACTTGCTGAACTGGGCTCACCTTCCCTCCACCCCCACTCAAGAAAGTGCACTCAATTAAATGAGGATAAGGAAGAAAACATTTAACAAATGACATGTAAAAGTAACAGAGCTCCCTTAGCATAAACCCTACAAGCACACCAAATCTAGTTTTTGTATTTTTTAAACAATGCAATCACAACAACAGTTCCCCACAGAATTAAAGCCTTCTCCTCAAAATCAGTAATGATCTTTTTTACATATTTCTCCACAAGATACATATTTTCTTCACGTTTTTCTTTGTTTGTTTGTTTGTTTTTTGAGACAGTCTCGCTCTGTCGCCCAGGCTGGAGTGCAGTGGCCGAATCTTGGCTCACTGCAAGCTCCGCCTCCCGGGTTTATGCCATTCTCCTGCCTCAGTCTCCCACGTAGCTGGGACTACAGGCACCTACCACCTCGCCTGACTAGTTTTTTTGTATTTTTAGTAGAGACGGGGTTTCACCGTGTTAGCCAGGATGGTCTCGATCTCCTGACCTCGTGATCCGCCCGTCTCAGCCTCCCAAAGTGCTGGGATTACAGGCTTGAGCCACCGTGCCTGGCCCATATTTTCTTTTAAAAAATTAAATACAATTTAATATATTGACTAATATCTTAGATTTAAAATCAGCATTTAATACAAAAAAGTTTTACAAAAGTGAAAAGTCACAATTGGAAAAAGTGCCTTACCTCAGGGTAAAGATTGAATCTTTTTAACGTATTAATAACAAGAGGGTATTCAGTCAGTTTATCATTCATAATCATCCATACTCCATTCAAAAATGAGGGTGCTTCCACAATAGTCTTGAAATAGGAATAATACAGTCCCTGAAATAAGGATAAGCTCAGTTAAAATAACAATTATGATGCCTCTTCTAAGTAAATACACTGTTTTCGAAAAACAAAGCAATTAAGCAATTAACAGCTATTAATACAATGAATTTCACAGGTTTCTGATCACTGATAAATCCTAAAGTTGTGAAAAAACTATGTATTTTCACATAAACATTTCTTAGTTGAAATAACTGAATGCAAAATAGCTTCAAAAAGTTTCAGCATTTACAAAATAATACAACTCAGCATACTTCAACTTAGAAAATCCTATTACCCATACCAATATAACTGTTAGAAAATGCTATCTTACGAATAGAGTGAGTGGTTTATTATGGAATTAAAATTTATCACGAACCAAGAAATCTCAAGCCAAAAATGTTCCTCTAACTGCTTATTTTAATCCCCAAATGACACTATCAGTCATTTTTCCTCTGGATTTACATGCAAAAATGCAAATATGTTGAGAAGGTTATACACTGATGTATTATTACATATGAATTTCACTCAGGTGCCACCTAATTTTACAGATTATTTTCCCTCCTATCAAGTCAGCATAAGGTAAGAACCCTGTGGGACTGGGGATGAGGGTGGGGAGTGGTCCTATTTTGAAGAAAAGAGATAGTTTTTTAGCTTGGCACACTACTTTGGAAAGATAGCAAGAGTGGAATAATACGTGAGACAAAAAAACAAGAAAATACTAGAAGCCTAACGGGGAGTGTACGTGGCAGTATGAGGGAAGACAGAGAAACACAAGATAAATCTACATCTTGTATTTGCATCTTCAGTTTTGCCTGGAGCTGCTCTGGTAGCTGCCAAAGTTTAAACTGGGTTTAAGACTCATAAATACAAAAGTGATATGCGTACCCAGAAATTTATTGAAAAAGAAAAAAATGGTGTTGATACTCCGATGTATTAGCTCTAATATCACTATTTTAAAAATTATGTTTCCTTGTGTACTGATTTGGATAGTGTCCCCTAAAATTTCATGTCCACCAGACCCTGTGGAGGTGATCTTATTTGGAAATAGGATTCTTGCAGACGTGATCAAGTTAAGATGCGGTCATACTGGATTAAGGTGGACTCTAAACCCAACACAACTGGTAAATCTAAATAAAGAGGAATATTTGGCCTCAAAGCTACAGGCACACAGGGGAAAAGGCCGTGTAAAGATGGATCAGAGATTGGGGTGAGGCATCAGCATGCCAAGGAATTCCAAGGATGGCCAGCAACCACCAGAGGCTGACAAGAGGCAAGGAAGGACTCTCCCCTCCAGCCTTCGGAGACAAGAGGCTCGTCAACACCTTAACGTCCCACTGCTAGTCTTTGGAACTGTGAGAAAATACATTTCTGCTGTTTTAAGCCACCTAGCTTGTTGTACTTCTTTATGACAGCCCTAGGAAACTATATCTTCCTTCTTTTGTAGGTTTGATTTTGGAAACATATGCTTAATTATAAAACAAAAATGTAAAACTACCTGAATATCAAAATAAAAATGAAAGAAAGGAATGAACTATTTATCAACTTGGGAGAAGATTTCAATTAACAGTAAGATATTGTAATTTTACTGTATATCCCTAGTGGACTATATCCTAAGGTTAAAATGGAGCCCAGGATTTCGGCAGGACTGGTTTCACAAGTTACAGGTCACAAAGACCCTACTGATAATACAGGATGCGGTAAAGAAGCCGGCCAAAACCTGCCAAAACCAAGATGGCAACTAAAGTGACTGCTAGTCATCCTTATTGCTCATTATAATACATTAGCATACTAAAGGAAACTCCCACCAGCAGCATGACAGTTTACATATGCCATAGCAACCTCTGGAAGTTACCCTCTGTGGTCTGAAAGAGGGAGGAACCCTCAGTTCCAGGAATTCCCCTCCTTGTTCTCAGAAAACTCATGAATAATCCACCTCTTGTTTAGCATATGATGAAGAAACAACCTTAAAAACAATCAACCAGCAGCCCTCACAGCTGCTCTGCCTGTGGAGTAGCCACCCTTTCATCCCTTTACTTTCTTAAGATAAACTCATTTTCACTTTACTCTGTTGGCGCATTCTTGAATTCCTTCCTGC
>NW_020266189.1:0-1746 GCF_003255815.1 Theropithecus gelada | reverse complement strand
GAGACCAGCCTGGCCAACATGGTGAAAGCCTGTCTCTACTAAAAATACAAAAATTACCCAGGTGTGGTGATGGGTGCCTGTAATCCCAGCTACTCGGGAGGCTGTGGCAGCAAAATTGCTTGAATCTGGGAGGTGGAGTTTGCAGTGAGCCAAGGCCACTGCACTCCAGCCTGGGTCAGAGACTGTGTCTCAAAAAAAAAAAAAAAAAAAAGGGCTAGGGAAAACAGGACCCTTCTGGGGAGATCCCAGGATGCCTGCAAGTGCCTATGTGAGGCTCTGTCAGCCGCTGCCTGATGCCTGCAGGCTGCCCTGTGAGTGCCAAGATGCTGTGAAAGCTCCAGCAGGCTAGAGGAGGCTGATGGGTTAAAAATTGCCAAAGAGCCCAGACCTCAGTGGGTGGAAAGGGGTTAGGCTGGCCTCTGCCATGGGCAGGCCACCTAGGAACAAAGGCTCTGCTGGGGGCCGAGAGCAAGGTCCCTGAGTTAGAGGAGGAGGAATTGCGCCTGGAGAAAGACCTGCCTACTGTCGCCCCCTGTTAGTTGCCCCTGTGGAGGTTAAATGGAAGAAAGACTCTGTGGAGAGGTGCTAGGGGAGCCTGCAGCCTCAGGCCTACTTCTGAGGGTGGCTTTTGATGGTGGTGGCAGCAGGGACTCTGAGTCCCGTTTTCTGTGGCAGGCAGAGAAAAAAAAAAGAGAAGCTGCACCACCTGCCCCACACTCACCTCAAGCTCACTGTGGCTCTAGGTGGTCTGAGGCGGTAGCTGGGCCATGCCTTGAGGGGCAGGGCTGAGGGCCACAGCAGTGGCTGTTTTGGTGTAGACAGCAGGCATGGCTGATACTGGGACCCGTGCAGGCCAGGAGTAGAATTTTTGTGGCTGGGGATGGAGTGTGGGTGCCAGTGTGAGGAGCAGGCTGGTCCCGCCGCCTCTTCCCTCTCCCAGGAGGGGAGCAAACACTGCAGCCCCCAACATGACAGGAAGGCCAATGTTCTCAATGTTGGGCCATTGAAGGGGACTAGAGGCCCCGTGTGGCTAGAACGAGTTTGTCTCTGAAGGGTCTACATCTTCCCAATACCCGAGCACATGCTGGAGACAAACATTCTCCTGAGAACAGTCCTTGAGGCAACCTTAGACAAGTTCTGTCTGTAGGTGAGGGTCGCAAAAGCCATGCTCTGAGGGGAAGCCAAAAGGAAACCAGTGACATTATCCTGCACAAGAGGAGTGGTGTGCATCAAACAATGTCACCTCCCAGGAGGGCACAGGAGATCATGGCTTTTTCTTTTCTTTTTTTTTTTTTTTTTTGACAGAGTCCCTCTGTCACCCAGGCTGGAGTGTATGGCATGATTTTGGCTCATTGCAGCCTTCACTTCTCAGGTTCAAGTGATTCTCTTGCCTCAGATCCCCAGTAGCTGGGATTACAGGCAAGCACCATGATGCCGGTAAGTTTTGTATTTTTAGTAGAGATAGAGTTTCACCATTTTGACCAGGCTGGTCTCAACCTCCTGACCTCAAGTGATCTGCCCACCTCAGCTTCCCAAAGTGCTGGGATTGCAGGCGTGAGCCACTGTGCTTGGCTTGAGATCATGGCTTCTGTTCAGGACTTCATAAGGATGGGGATTGCATGTCTGCACAGAGCCCATAAAACAGGTTTGTGTGGTTGGTGCCAAAGCCTGATGGCACATGGAGTGTGACAGTTGATTCTTGGGATATTATGACAGTTGATCATTGATTATTTGGAACTGAATAAG
>NW_020266188.1:0-1746 GCF_003255815.1 Theropithecus gelada | reverse complement strand
GAGACCAGCCTGGCCAACATGGTGAAAGCCTGTCTCTACTAAAAATACAAAAATTACCCAGGTGTGGTGATGGGTGCCTGTAATCCCAGCTACTCGGGAGGCTGTGGCAGCAAAATTGCTTGAATCTGGGAGGTGGAGTTTGCAGTGAGCCAAGGCCACTGCACTCCAGCCTGGGTCAGAGACTGTGTCTCAAAAAAAAAAAAAAAAAAAAGGGCTAGGGAAAACAGGACCCTTCTGGGGAGATCCCAGGATGCCTGCAAGTGCCTATGTGAGGCTCTGTCAGCCGCTGCCTGATGCCTGCAGGCTGCCCTGTGAGTGCCAAGATGCTGTGAAAGCTCCAGCAGGCTAGAGGAGGCTGATGGGTTAAAAATTGCCAAAGAGCCCAGACCTCAGTGGGTGGAAAGGGGTTAGGCTGGCCTCTGCCATGGGCAGGCCACCTAGGAACAAAGGCTCTGCTGGGGGCCGAGAGCAAGGTCCCTGAGTTAGAGGAGGAGGAATTGCGCCTGGAGAAAGACCTGCCTACTGTCGCCCCCTGTTAGTTGCCCCTGTGGAGGTTAAATGGAAGAAAGACTCTGTGGAGAGGTGCTAGGGGAGCCTGCAGCCTCAGGCCTACTTCTGAGGGTGGCTTTTGATGGTGGTGGCAGCAGGGACTCTGAGTCCCGTTTTCTGTGGCAGGCAGAGAAAAAAAAAAGAGAAGCTGCACCACCTGCCCCACACTCACCTCAAGCTCACTGTGGCTCTAGGTGGTCTGAGGCGGTAGCTGGGCCATGCCTTGAGGGGCAGGGCTGAGGGCCACAGCAGTGGCTGTTTTGGTGTAGACAGCAGGCATGGCTGATACTGGGACCCGTGCAGGCCAGGAGTAGAATTTTTGTGGCTGGGGATGGAGTGTGGGTGCCAGTGTGAGGAGCAGGCTGGTCCCGCCGCCTCTTCCCTCTCCCAGGAGGGGAGCAAACACTGCAGCCCCCAACATGACAGGAAGGCCAATGTTCTCAATGTTGGGCCATTGAAGGGGACTAGAGGCCCCGTGTGGCTAGAACGAGTTTGTCTCTGAAGGGTCTACATCTTCCCAATACCCGAGCACATGCTGGAGACAAACATTCTCCTGAGAACAGTCCTTGAGGCAACCTTAGACAAGTTCTGTCTGTAGGTGAGGGTCGCAAAAGCCATGCTCTGAGGGGAAGCCAAAAGGAAACCAGTGACATTATCCTGCACAAGAGGAGTGGTGTGCATCAAACAATGTCACCTCCCAGGAGGGCACAGGAGATCATGGCTTTTTCTTTTCTTTTTTTTTTTTTTTTTTGACAGAGTCCCTCTGTCACCCAGGCTGGAGTGTATGGCATGATTTTGGCTCATTGCAGCCTTCACTTCTCAGGTTCAAGTGATTCTCTTGCCTCAGATCCCCAGTAGCTGGGATTACAGGCAAGCACCATGATGCCGATAAGTTTTGTATTTTTAGTAGAGATAGAGTTTCACCATTTTGACCAGGCTGGTCTCAACCTCCTGACCTCAAGTGATCTGCCCACCTCAGCTTCCCAAAGTGCTGGGATTGCAGGCGTGAGCCACTGTGCTTGGCTTGAGATCATGGCTTCTGTTCAGGACTTCATAAGGATGGGGATTGCATGTCTGCACAGAGCCCATAAAACAGGTTTGTGTGGTTGGTGCCAAAGCCTGATGGCACATGGAGTGTGACAGTTGATTTTTGGGATATTATGACAGTTGATCATTGATTATTTGGAACTGAATAAG
>NW_020266187.1:0-1746 GCF_003255815.1 Theropithecus gelada | reverse complement strand
GAACCCTACATACAAAGAAATAAAAAATAAATAGATTTCCTAATAATTAGCAGTGACCAACTTGAAAATATTGTGAAATTATATTCATTTTTATAAAAAGAAAGTCACGAAAGCACTTAAACATAATAAGCTTACTAAAAATAAATAACAGGTAAATCTAATAATGTCTCTTAAAAAAGTTTTGGGGAAGTTAGAACTAAGAGAAAGTTTATTAAGAACCCTACATACAAAGAAATAAAAAATAAATAGATTTCCTAATAATTAGCAGTGACCAACTTGAAAATATTGTGAAATTATATTCATTTTTATAAAAAGAAAGTCACGAAAGCACTTAAACATAATAAGCTTACTAAAAATGTTAAGGTCAAACAACTATCCAAAAAATAAAATTAACAAAACTCTTTCTTTTACTTAAATAAAACAAGTCACATATAAATGTAAATTATTTTTACGTTTCTTTATGGATTATCTATCTGTCTCTGTTTGTGTGTGTGTGTGTGTGTGTGTGTGTTCGTGTGTGAGACAGAGTCTTATTCTGTTGCCTGGGCTAAGTGCAGTGGTGTGATCATAGCTCACTATAGCCTTGAACACCTGGGCACATACGATCCCCCCACCTAGGCCACCCAAAGTGTTAGGATTACAGGTGTGAGCCACCACACTCAGTCATCAAATTTGATGTTGTGAATATTTTATGTCTCACAAAAGCAGTCTATGCATTCAAGATAATTCCAAATCAAATCTCAAAGAATTCCTATGGGGACTTAAAAAATAATTCTACTGTTAGTTTAAAAAAAAAATGCTCAAGAATAGTGTATTTAGAAAGTGAACAGTAATAAGGCAGAGGATAAATTTAATACAAAATAAAAGTGTATTTAAAATAAGTGGTATTTATTTTTATAATGTGGGTAAAAACAGACTATTTTACAAATGGTTATGGAACAAAGGGCTCTCCTTTTGGTGAACAAATTTTATCTCTATCTGAAAGCATTTATTGCATTCCAGACTGACTACAACCACTACTCCCCCACATACACACACATATATATAGACACAACTGTAACAATACTCAAGCAAATAGCTTAAGGCAGAACATTCCTTCCTAAAATAAAATTCAAAGTAATCAAAAGATAGTAAAGTTTAAATTTTTTGAGCATTAAATTTTTTTGTAACGAAGTACAAAGTTAATATGCAAATAAACACATGGAAAAATATGTGTGATATATATTTTTACAATCTATGAAAAACTCCTACAAATATACATTACAAGACAACTGCCTAACTGCATAAAGATCGGTAGATAAATGCATAAAGGTTATAAAGCAGGTAATTTACTGTAAAAAGAAATACAAATGGGTCCCAAAAATAAGAAGTTCAGCTTTACATTTACAAATAGTAATGATACAAATATTAAAAAGCAAGGTGATAATACTATTCACTTATCAAATAGGTGAAAAAATTTAAAGTTCAATAATATCCAACGTTTAATTGTAAAAAAATGAGTACCCCAGTGCACTATTGTTGAGAGTATAAAATAGCAGCCTTCCTAGATGGAAGTTTCACTGAAAATATTCCTACAAATTATGCATTATATCTGACCCATCAAATCAATGTAGTATATATAATATGTACATATATTAGATATACATACACATATACATATATACATATAATAGACACATATATTAGATATACATATAATAGACACATATATTATATATACATATAATAGACACATATTATATATAC
>NW_020266186.1:0-1746 GCF_003255815.1 Theropithecus gelada | reverse complement strand
AAGCATGGTACTATCAATAAAAGGGGTTGGGGTGAGAAAGAGACAAACAAATGACAGATACAGACAAGTGAAACGGAATAGAGAAATCAGAAATAAACTCATACATTTACGGTCAATTCACTTTTAACAAAGGCACCAAGAACACACATTGGGGAAGGACAATAGCTTCAATAAACTCTGCTAGGAAAGCCCAACACCCACATGTACAAAAATACATCTAGACTGTTATCTTACCATATACAAAAATCTCCTCAAAATGAAGATTTAAATGTAGGACCCGAAACTATGAAACTACCAAAGAAGAAAACATACGATAAATGCTTCATGAAATTGGTTAGGACGACAAATTTTCAAGTAAACATCAAAAGCACAAGCAACAAAAGCAGAAATGTAATTACATTAAATTAAAAGTTTCTGCAATGCAGAAGCAGCAATCAGTGGAATGAAGGAACCAGAGAATGGAAGTATTTGCAAACTATTCCTCAGGCAAGGAGTTAATACACAAAATACATAAAGAACTCAAACTACTCAAAAGCAAAGATACAAATGATCTTATTTTTATAAATCTACCCAAAACTTTCGTCCCCCACCATTATTTCCCCACCTTCTTTTCCTGACAGCATTTGGCCCCCTCCCTCTCGCCACCCTTCTCCCTTCTTCTTCCCCCAACTACCCGCAAACTCTTTCACCACCATTTTTTCCCTACCGTCGCAAAGCTTTCTCTACTCTCCTGCTCACCGTGCTATTCCCCATCCATCTACCCAACACTTTCACCACTGTTTTTTCCCACCGTATTTTCCCCTTCTCCCTGGCCACCCTCTTTTTTCCCCTCCCGCTCTCATCACCCCCTTTTGCTTTCTTCATCTAAGCAAACACATTTTCCCCGTCTTTTCCCAAAAACTTCTCCCCACTCCTACTGCTCACTACCCTCTTTTCCTCCTTCATCTACGCAAAAACACTGTTTTCCTCATAGTCTTCCCTCGGCTCCTCCTTGCCATTCTCTTTCACTTCTCCAAACTACCCAAAAACATTTCCCCAGTCTTTTCTCAAAGTCTTCTTCCCATTGCTTCTCACCTCCCTCTTTTCCCCCTCCATCTACCCCCAAAATTTCCCCCACTGTCTTTTCACGAGGTCTTCCCCGCTTCTCACTCGTCCTCTTCTCTCCCCTATCCTGCTTGCCACCCTTTTTGCCATCTACCACAATTTTCCCATCTTTTCCCCAACCTTCTTGCCACTCTCTTTTCTCCTCCTCCTCGTCACCCTCTTTCCCCCCTCCATCTACCCGAAGACTTTTTACCCACCGTCTTGTCTTTCTTCACCATCTTTCTTTTCTGCCACTGTTTCTTCACTAAACCTTCTCTTCCTCCGATTGGCTACCCTCTTTTTCCTTCTCCCACTTGCTACCTTCTTTTGCTTCTTTATCAACCCAAAAACTTTTCTCCCCATCATCTTTTCTCAGAATCTTCTCTCACTACTGCTCGCCCCCGTTTTCCACCCGTCACCATCTCTTTTTCCTCTCCCATCTACCCATAAACTTTTTACCCAGTCTTTCTGCAAAACCTTCCCTCCCTCCCGCTCCCCATCCTGTTTTTCCGCCTCCATCTACCCAAAAACTTTTTTCCCCACTGTCTTTTTGCAATGTCTTCTCCTCCTCGCTATCCCTTTTTCCCTTTGTCACTAACCGCCCTCTTTGCCTCACTCCATGTATCTATCCCAAAACTATTTTCCTCCTCCTACCGCTCCAGC
>NW_020266185.1:0-1746 GCF_003255815.1 Theropithecus gelada | reverse complement strand
TCAATGTTAACAAAGAAAATACTACATTTGTCATGAACTGTTTATATATTCACAACTCTAGGAGGGATTTTGCTACATCGTGAGGAATAACACAAGGCAGTAAATACGCCACGAATAAAGAATAGTAGAGAGTGGACACATTTCCTGATGAGTGCCGATTTCTCATTGAGCTGCCGACAAAGTTATAATATAGAAAGCTAGACAGCTGCTATGTTAGCTCTACCTCACTTAAGTGACCGAGTCATTGTTGTTTCGGTTCCCTTTCTCGTCTTGGGATGAGACACACCTCACAGAGCTGTTTATGATTTCAGGAACACACACATCAATGAAGTGACTATTCCTAAATCGTTGCAAAGGATATAGTAACCTGCCAAATTTCAACTAGGTTGCAACAAACAACTGTTTTCATCCTACACTCTCCGGTGCCAGCGAGATGTTGTGTTCTTGGATCCCTGCGGGAGCCCTATTCCTGGTGCCATAGAGCACACACACATTTACATCCACATAGTATACGTATATGGTACACTGTAACACGTGTACCTGCATAGAGCGTACACACATCTGAATACGTAGAGTGTATATAAGTGCACTACATGCGTACAGAGTGCACACACATCCAGATCCATATGGTGTACATGCATAGAGTGTACACACATCCAAATATAGTGTACAATCAAGTTCACTACGTGTGTAAAAGCATAGAGCATACACACATCCATATAGTAAATGTACATAAGCTAACATGTATGCGCATGCATAGCATGTACACCCATCTACATGCATAGAGTGTACACAGGTATACTATAAACTGTATGTACATGCATATGGCACACACATGCACATCCGTATGTACATAGGTATGCTATTTGCTATATGTATACACATGCGTATAGCATACATTCTTATCCAGTGTATGTAGGTGCACTACAGCATGCATACACATGCGCAGTGTACACATATGCACATGTATATAACGTACATCAGTACACTAACGTTTAAAGCGTATACACATATGCAATAGTGTATATACATATGCAGCATGTATATGTATTAGTGTGTACATATCCAGAAGTTTATTCAGTGTGCATAGTGTACATGCATGCTTGTGTGCACATATGTATACATACATCTGCAGAAATGTGCACATACCCACACGGTGTACGTACACAGGCATGTACATGGCATTAAATACATGCATGTATGTACACATGCAGAACAGATAGGTGTCCAAGTAGTGTGCATATAACCATAGTGACCATAGATACACACATATACACATGTACATGCATGCCTACAGCATGCACGTGTGTAGGACACATATGAAGTGTACATACCTATACATTGTAAATACTTGCACAGTGGAAATACACATAGTATGCATACACCACATACACACATGTACATTTATAGACTACACATATACCAAGACCCAGCATGGGTCATGAGTATTAATACTGCGGAAACACTTCCAGTTCTACCTAAGTGAATTTCTTTTCAAACTATAATAGAACTCATACAAAAAGGGTTTTAAGGAAATGAATAAAGCTAGTGACAAAAACCAGTGGGAAGGGCACAACCACTTTCCCTCAGAGTTCTGGGCCTGACCGGGGAAGTTCAGAGGTTTCCTAATGCAGTACACGTCAGAACTGACTCACGATAAAGCGCTCCTTAAAAATTAAAAATGTGTCCTCATGTTTTCGCCTTTGAGACAAAGCCTCTTAGTTAATCGAGTTCTGACTGAATTTG
>NW_020266184.1:0-1746 GCF_003255815.1 Theropithecus gelada | reverse complement strand
TTTTTTTTGTTTTGTTTTGTTTGCCATTTGCTTGGTAGATCTTCCTCCATCCCTTTATTTTGAGCCTATGTGTGTCTCTGCACGTGAGATGGGTCTCCCTGAATACAGCACACTGATGGGTCTTGACTGTATCCAATTTGCCAGTCTGTGTCTTTTAATTGGAACATTTAGCCCATTTATATTTAAGGTTAATATTGTTATGTGTGAATTTGATCCTGTCATTATGATGTTATCTGGTTATTTTGCTCGTTAGCTGATGCAGTTTCTTCCTAGCATCGAAGGTCTTTAAAATTTGGCATGTTTTTGCAGTGGGTGGTACTGGTTGTTCCTTTCCATGTTTAGTGCTTCCTTCAGGAGCTCTTGTAGGGCAGACAAAATCTCTCAGCATTTGCTTGTCTGTAAAGGATTTTATTTCTCCTTCACTTATTAGGAAGCTTAGTTTGGCTGGATATAAAATTCTGGGTTGAAAATTCTTTTCTTTAAGAATGTTGAATATTGGCCCCCCCTCTCTTCTGACTTGTAGAGTTCCTGCCGAGAGATCTGCTGTTAGTCTGATGGGCTTCCCTTTGTGAGTAACCCGACCTTTCTCTCTGGCTGCCCTTAAGATTTTTTCCTTCGTTTCAACTTTGGTGAATCTGACAATTATGTGTCTTGGAGTTGCTCTTCTCGAGGAGTATCTTTGTGGTGTTCTCTGTATTTCCTGAATTTGAATGTTGGCCTGCCTTGCTAGGTTGGGGAAGTTCTCCTGGATAATATCCTGAAGGGCGTTTTCCAACTTGGTTCCATTCTCCCCGTCACTTTCAGGTACACCAATCAGATGTAGGTTTGGTCTTTTCTCACAGTGCCATATTTCTTGGAGGCTTTGTTCATTTCTTTTTACTCTTTTTTCTCTAAACTTCTCTTCTTGCTTCATTTCATTCATTTGATCTTCAGTCACTGATACCCTTTCTTCCAGTTGATCGAATCAGCTACTGAAGCTCGTGCATGTGTCACGTAGTTCTCGTGCCATGGGTTTCAGCTCCATCAGGTCATTTAAGGTCTTCTCCACACTGTTTATTCTAGTTAGCCATTCCTCCAATATTCTTTCAAGGTTTTTAGTTTCTTTGCAATGGGTTCAAACATCTTCCTTTAGCTTGGAGAAGTTTGTTATTACCGATCGTCTGAAGCCTTCTTCTCTCAACTCGTCAAAGTCATTCTCTGTCCAGCTTTGTTCCATTGCTGGCGAGGAGCTGCCTTCCCATGGAAGGGGAGAGGCACTCTGATTTTTAGAATTTTCAGCTTTTCTGGTCTGTTTTTTCCCCATCTTTGTGGTTTTATCTACCTTTGGTCTTTGATGATGGTGACGTACAGATGGGGTTTTGGTGTGGGTGTCCTTTCTGTTTGTTAGTTTTCCTTCTAACAGTGAGGACCCTCAGCTGCAGGTCTGTTGGAGTTTGCTGGAGGTCCACTCCAGACCCTGTTTGCCTGGGTATCACCAGTGGAGGCTGCAGAACAGCGAATATTGCTGAACAGCAAATGCTGCTGCCTGATCGTTCCTCTGGAAGCGTCGTCTCAAAGGGGTACCCGGCCGTGTGAGGTGTTAGTTGGCCCCTACTGGAGGGTGCTTCCCAGTTAGGCTACTCGGGGGTCAGGGACCCACTTGAGGAGGCAGTCTGTCCGTTTTCAGATCTCAAACTCCTTGCTGGGAGAACCACTACTCTCTTCAAAGCTGTCAGACATGGACATTTAAGTCTGCAGAGGTTTCTG
>NW_020266183.1:0-1746 GCF_003255815.1 Theropithecus gelada | reverse complement strand
ATAGGGAGAAAGGAAATATACTCCGATAACAAAGAGAAAGAAGCTTCCTCAGAAACATCTTTGTGTTCTGTGAAATCATCTCACAGAGTTACAGCTTTCCCCTCAAGAAGCTTTTTGGTTAGACAGTTCTTGTGGAATTGGCAAAGTGATATTTGGAAACCCATAGAGTGTTACGGTGAAAAAGGAAATATGCTCAGATGAAATCTGGGAAGAAGCTTTCTGAGAAACTGCTCTGTGACATGTGACTTCCCCTCACAGAATTACATCTGTATTTCGTGGATCGCTTTCCTAGCCTTATTTCTGTGGAATCTGAGAACAGATATTTCGGCTCCCTTTGAAGACTATAGGGCCAAAGGAAATATCCTCCGATAACAAAGAGAAAGAAGCTTTCTGAGAAACTTCTTTGCGTTCTGTGAAATCATCTCACAGAGTTACAGTTTTCGCCAAGAGAAGCCTGTTGCTAAGACAGTTCTTGTGGATTTGGCAAAGTGATATTTGGAAGCCCATAGGGGGCTATGGTGAAAAAGGAAATATCCTCAGATGAAATTTGGAAAGAAGGTTTCTGAGAAACTGCTCTGTGATGTGTGACTTCCACTCACTGCGTTACATCTCCATTTCGTGGATATCCTTGATAGCCTGATTTCTGTGGAATCTGAGAACAGATATTTCGGATCCCTTAGAAGACTAGAGGGCCAAAGGAAATATCCTCCGATAACAAAGAGAAAGAAGCTTTCTGAGAAACTTCTTTGTGTTCTGTGAAATCATCTCACAGAGTAACAGCTTTCCCCTCAAGAAGCCTTTCGCTAAGACAGTTCTTGTGGAATTGGCAAAGTGATATTTGGAACCCATAGAGGGCTACGGTGAAAAAGGAAATATCCTCAGATGAAATCTGGAAAGAAGCTTTCCGAGAAGCTGCTTAGTGTTCCGTTAATTTATCTCACAGAGTTACATCTGTATTCCGTGGATCTCTTTGCTAGCCTTATTTCTGTGGAATCTGAGAACAGATATTTCGGATCCCTTTGAAGACTATACGGCCAAAGGAAACATCCTCCGATAACAAAGAGAAAGAAGCTTTCTGAGAAACTTCTTTGTGTTCTGTGAAATCATCTCAGGGAGTTACAGCTTTCACGTCAAGAAGCCTTTCGCTAAGACAGTTCTTGTAGAATTGGCAAAGTGCTATTTGGAAGCCCATAGAGGGCTATGGTAAAAAAGGAAATATCCTCAGATGCAATCTGGGAAGAAGCTTTCTGAGAAACTGCTCTGCGATGTGTGACTACCACTCACAGAATTACATCTGTATTTCGTGCATCTCTTTCCTAGCCCTATTTCTGTGGAAACTGGGAACAGATATTTCGGATCCCTTTGAAGACTACAGGGCCAAAGGAAATATCCTCCGATAACAAAGAGAAAGAGGCTTTCTGAGAAACTTCTTTCTGTTCTGTGAAATCATCTCACAGAATTACAGCTTTCCCCAAGAGAAGCCTTTCGCTAAGACAGTTCTTCTGGATTTGGCAAAGTGATATTTGAAAGCCCATAGGGGGCTATGCTTAAAAAGGAAATATCCTCATATGAAATCTGGAAAGAAAGTTTCTGAGAAACTGTTCTGTGATGTGTGACTTCCACTCACAGAGTTACATCTGTTTTTCGTGTATCTCCTTGATAGCCTGATTTCTGTGGAATCTGAGAACAGATATTTCGGATCCCTTTGAAGACTATAGGGTCAAAGGAAATATCCTCCGATAACAA
>NW_020266182.1:0-1746 GCF_003255815.1 Theropithecus gelada | reverse complement strand
TTTGTGGCTCCACTTTTAACATACAATACCAGGACAGACTGGCCTGTGGTGCACAACACTCCTCTGACCGTTAGTGAATCCTGGATGAGTTGCAGAGGGGTGGGGATATGCTTGGACTCCATTAAGAAACCAAGACAGGTATTTTATTTTATTTTATTTATTTATTTTTTTTTTTTTGAGACGGAGTCTCGCTGTGCTCCCAGGCTGGAGTGCAGTGAGCCGAGATCACGCCACTGCACTCCAGCCTGGGAGCACAGCGAGACTCCGTCTCAAAAAAAAAAAAAAAAAAAAAAAAAAAAAAAAAAAAAAAGAAAAACTTAGGTTTTTTGATATTGAGAAGACTTAGTTTTCTTAAGTAAGCAAAGACCTGATAAAAGACAACATCAAGCACAGGAAATTCTCTTGATAAGACATAAAATTTTTATTTTCTAGGTCAATACTTAAAGGAAAAAAAAACCCTTCACGTTCTCAGACCAATAGTTCAAGGAAACTTTGTAATTTTTAGAAAGAGGACCAAATTCTACTTTTGCACCAGTGTACTACTAGAACTAATTTTAAATAAAACTTCACAAATAAATCTAGCCAATCTTAGCTAGCTTTGACCACACATGACAAGATTCCTTTTCCACAACTGAGTCTAGATTTTTAATGAATATCAATTATTCAATTTTACTTAACACAACTTTAAGGTTGCAAGTCATCACAAAAAGATTTTTGAAACTATTTTCAAGTAGACATCTTTTAAACCATAATTATTTTTTAAGAGTTCATTTATAAACTTTTATTCTACTACATTCACCTAATTTATTTATTCTCAGCAATTATGTTTTAACTGCTCACGAAAAATTTCATGAAACATTAGACAAAGGTAGGCACTATTTTAAAGTATTTTTCCTGTTAATAAATCAGATAAGTATCAAAAACATCACAAAAGCAATGAAACTAAAAAGTTAAACAAGGTTCTTTTTTTTTTTTTTACTTTTATGTCTTACATGCACGAAGCAATTAAGCAATTCATTTTTCTTGTACATTCTGTTCCTAGATTTATAGTTTTATGACCTTAAACATCTAGCAAATACAACACAAACGTATCTTACCAGCATACTCAGGAAAAATTGTATGTCTGTATTTCACAATAACAGTTCTGAAGACATTCCTATTTTCATTTTACCAACAATTTTAAAATTAGCTTTTATTTACTAAAGACTATCCTGGATCATGTGAACTTAAAAAAAATTACTCAGTTTTTTATTTTTCCGATTATTTTATGAATACTTAATTTGTTTGAGTGCTCATTTATCCCTAAGACAATTTGCTATTTTAATTTTGTATTAGCATTGAAGTTAGAAAAATATCATGTATACATAACAAACATGGATACATACAGACATGCACACACACATAAACATACAGACAGATGTGAACAGATCTTATAGCTTTTCATCTTAAAAATTTGAATCATGGCCGGGCGCGGTGGCTCAAGCCTGTAATCCCAGCACTTTGGGAGGCCGAGATGGGCGGATCACGAGGTCAGGAGATCGAGACCATCCTGGCGAACACAGTGAAACCCCGTCTCTACTAAGAAATACAAAAAAAAAAAAATAGCCGGGCGAGATGGCGGGCGCCTGTAGTCCCAGCTACTCGGGAGGCTGAGGCCGGAGAATGGCGTGAACCCGGGAGGCGGAGCTTGCAGTGAGCAGAGATCCGGCCACTGCACTCCAGCCTGGGCTACAGAGCGAGACTCCG
>NW_020266181.1:0-1746 GCF_003255815.1 Theropithecus gelada | reverse complement strand
AGCATTATTTCTGTGGAATCTGAGAACAGATATTTCGGATCCCTTTGAAGACTATAGGGCCAAAGGAAATATCCACCGATAAAAAAGAGAAAGAAGCTTTCTCCGAATCTACTTTGTGTTCTGTGAAATAATCTCACAGAGTTACAGCTTTCCCCTCCAGAAGCCTTTCGCTAAGACAGTTCTTGTAGAATTGGCAAAGAGATATTTGGAAGCCCGTAGAGGGCTATGGTGAAAAAGGAAATATCCTCAGATGAAATCTGGAAATAAGCTTTCTGAGAAAGTGCTCTGTGATGCGTGACTTCCACTCAAAGAGTTACATCTATATTTCGTGGATCTCTTTGCTAGCCTTATTTCTGTGGAATCTGAGAACAGATATTTCGGATCCCTTTGAAGACTATAGGGCCAAAGGAAATATGCACCGATAAAAAAGAGAAAGAAGCTTTCTCCGAATCTACTTTGTGTTCTGTGAAATAATCTCACAGAGTTACAGCTTTCCCCTCCAGAAGCCTTTCGCTAAGACAGTTCTTGTGGAATTGGCAAAGTGATATTTGGAAGCCCGTAGAGGGCTATGTTGAAAAAGGCAATATGCTCAGATGAAATCTGGAAAGAAGCTTTCTGAGAAACTGCTTAGTGTTCTGTTAATTCATCTCACAGAGTAACACCTGTATTTCGTGGATCTCCTTGCTAGCCTTATTTCTGTGGAATCTGAGAACAGATATTTCGGATCCCTTTGAAGACTATAGGGCCAAAGGAAATATCCTCCGATAACAATCAGAAAGAAGCTTTCTGAGAAACTTCTTTGTGTTCTGTGAAATCATCTCACAGAGTTACAGCTTTCCCGTCAAGAAGCCTTTCGTTAAGACAGTTTTTGTGGAATTGGCAAAGTGATATTTGAAAGCTCATAGAGGGCTATGGTGAAAAAGGAAATATCCTCAGATGAAATCTGGAAAAAAGCTTTCTGAGAAACTGCTCTGTGATGTGTTACTTCCACTCAAAGAGTTACATCTGTATTTCGTGGATCTCTTTGCTAGCATTCTTTCTGTGGAATCTGAGAACAGCTACTTCGGATCCCTTCGAAGACTATAGGGCCAAAGGAAATATCCTCCGATAACAAACAGAAAGAAGCTTTCTGAGAAACTTCTTTGTGTTCTGTGAAATCATCTCACAGAGTTACAGCTTTCCCCTCAAGAAGCTTTTCGCTAAGACAGTTCTTGTGGAATTGGCAAAGTGATATTTGGAAGCCCATAGAGGGCTATGGTGAAAAAGGAAATATCCTCTGATAAAATCTCTAAAGAAGCTTTCTGAGAAACTGCTTAGTGTTCTGTTATTTCATCTCACAGGGTTCCATCTGTATTTCGCGGATCTCTTTGCTAGCCTTATTTCTGTTTAATCTGAGAACAGATATTTCGCATCCCTTTGAAGACTATAGTGCCAAAGGAAATATCCCCCGATAACAAAGAGAAAGAAGCTTTCTGAGAAACTTGCTTGTGTTCTGTGAAATCATGCAACAGAGATACAGCCTTCCACTAAAGAAGCCTTTCGCTAAGGCAGTTCTTGTGGGATTCGCAACGTGATATTTGGAAGCCCATAGAGGGCTATGGTGAAAAAGGGAATATCCTCAGATGAAATCTGGAAAGAAGCTTTCTGAGAAACTGCTCTGTGATGTGTGACTTCCAATCACAGTGTTACATCTGTATTGCGTGGATGTCTTTGCTAGCCTTATTTCTGTGGAATTTGAGAACAGAT
>NW_020266180.1:0-1747 GCF_003255815.1 Theropithecus gelada | reverse complement strand
TCAGAGCCCCAGCTTTCTCAGAAATGAGCTGGGAATGATGTGATTGTGAGGCCATGGTGAGGGCAGGGAGACCAAGCTCATAAGGAAAGCATCTTGCAAAACAGCTGGTAAGTGGTAGAGCCTCACCCCTCCCGCTGGTTAAATGAAAATATTCCCAGTCAGAAGATCAGCAAAAGATGTTCACTGAAGTTCATTTAATAAACCTTAGGGTGTAATAGCTCAGGCTGTGGGATTTCCAGTTTCTCTTTCAAAAGATAAGGGAAAGCCCCTGTCTCCAAGATTAGAATTCAGATCCTTATGAGATGAAGACATTCTAAAAATGCATACACAGTTAAACTCTGAGATTTACATCTGTGATCTGTGGATAATTATTCTCCATGACATACAGACACAGATGCGGCCACACACAGACGTATTCAGCAGGCGCACAGATATTTCAGAGAAGACAAAATGTACATTGCGCAAAAGAAGGTCACCTGGAAATAAACCGAAATCTTTTTACCTTACAGGACAATTTTGAAATTTGAAGAGTCTCCTGGGCCACGATACTTTGGAAAAGTCTCCACCATATTTGATGCCTCATGCCCCGTGCTCCCTCCTCTCTCTCATTTCCATAGTGTTTCCCTTAATAAACATTTGCAGTCCTATCTTTCTGGGTGTCCGCTTCCTGGAGGACCAGTTCACACCCCAAGGTATACCAGGTGTGACTCCTCATACAGTGTTCAAACTCAGGCAGATACTGCCTTGCTGGCCACAGAAGCAGGGTTACCCTTTGGGTTCGTGTTGACTTGGAAGGGCCCGAGGGGGCCTTCTGGGATGGGGGAATATCCTGTATCCAGCCATGGGTGGAGGTTGTGCTCATTCATTCTAGAAATAGTCACTGTGTTCCTAGTGACTGCCCGTGGTGCCTTGTGAGCAGATAGACAGGAATCCATCCCCATGAGGTGGCCAACTTCTCCTGACAGGGAATAGAAGGGGGCCCAGCAGCAGCTGTGGAGCCCCTGAGGAGCCTCGCCGAGACTCAGGGTTTGTCAGAGCCCATTCCCCACTGAGCCAGCTGCCTCCGGGAGCACCAACTCCAGGCGGCTCTAAGGGAAGTTGAGTTGGGTGTAGACATTTCTCCATAAGTCCTGTGCCCCCCACCATCTTCCTGTAATTTTTAAATTGTGTGATGGGCAGAGGTTGGTGGTGAGAGGCTCACTGAGCAGGACTGGAGAGGAGTAGAGAATGCAGGGGTGAGGTCAGTCAGAGGACGGGACAGGCAGAGAGATGAGAGAAGGGATGAGAGAGGGAGGGGAAGAGCAGAGAGAAGGAGAAAGACAAGGAGGATAGAAAGAGGGGTTGAAACAGTGTGAGAGAGAGAAGGGAGAGGAGGTGGGGGGTGAGGGGAGAGAGAGAGGGATGGAGATGGGAGGATGGAGTCATGGAGAGAAGTTGATTTGGGCCCAGGGGGAGAAGAGGAATGGAAGAGACAAAGACAAAAGGACCCACAGTGAGAACCAAGGGAGCTGGAGGGAGGGAGATGTCCAGAGAGCTGGCCAGTCATCCACACACCGAGGGAAAGGCAGAGAAAAAAAGAGAAGAGAGGAATGGAGACAGGAAGCAAGAGAGATGGAGAGGACGGAGACAGGGAGAGGGGGCTGGAGAGAGTCACAGAGAAACAGCACAATAGAGGAAGGGAAAGAGTTGTTGAGGACAGGGTCACAGAAAGAGAAAGGAAGGACAAAGAGGCAGGCAGAGAGAAGCA